>NW_020885015.1:600691-749751 GCF_003945725.1 Corapipo altera | reverse complement strand
CGTGGGGACCCGCCGGACCCGCCTCCCGGGGCGGTGCGGACACGGGGCGGGCCGGGCCGGCCGCGGCGGCGGCGGCGGGAGGGCGCAGCGGGAGCCGCCGTGGCTGCAGCATCGTGGCGCGGTGGCGGGGATGGAGCCCTGGAAGCAGTGCGGGCAGTGGCTGATCAGCTGCAAGGTGCTGCCGCCCAACCACCGGGTGACCTGGGACACGGCCCAGGTCTTCGACCTGGCGCAGACGCTGCGCGACGGCGTCCTGCTCTGCCAGCTGCTCAACAACCTGCGCAGCCACTCCATCAACCTCAAGGAGATCAACCTGCGCCCCCAGATGTCCCAGGTACGGCCGCGCCCCTCGCGGGGTCCCCGCGTGCTTTGCTTGCGGCTCGTGGCGGTGCGGAGCGGGACCCGCGGGATACGGGAGCGGGATGCGGCCGCTGCCCGTCTCCAGCGCGGAGCCTGCGCGCCCGCAGGGAGGTGAGCGTGGGTCGGACCCGGGGCAGTCCCCGCCAGGCGCCTTCTCCCTGCTCGGGGTGGCCGCCCGGCCCGGGCTCGGCGCGTCCCGGGCGGTGGGACAGGGCTGAGCTGCGGCTCCCGAAGCCCCCGCGAGGGGTCATAGCCTGCGGCGGGAGGCGGGTCGGGTGGGAGTCCCCCGCGCCTCTCACGTTGAGGTGGCCGTGGTAAGGAGAAGTTCCGGCAGTACTCCCAGAGTCAGCACTTCAACATCTCTGTGTGCGTTGCTATTTCATGTGAGCAGGTTACAAATCAAATTGACCCCTTGCTTCTAGTTTTTCTGGCTGTACCTAGGTGTGTGATGGGTAGGGAGGGCGAAGGGACTGGAGCCTCGGAGGCGAGGGTGGCGGAGCACACCGGGCGGCGTGGCCGGGAGCGGAGCCCGTCCAGAGCGGTGAAGGCAGGGCAGGGGCTGGTGGGAACGGCGGGAGAAGCCCTGGTAGCGCCTGTCAGCTGCTCCTCCGAGCTTCTTGTGACCTATGGAGTTGAATGGCGAAGAGTGATTAATAATGAGAAATCGTGTTCTCGATAGCTGGCCTTTTATTTCTGGCTTTTTAAGTTGATGTTTTGGAGTTATTATTTAATAACTAAGTATAATTCCAAATTCAACCCCGTTTAAATGCGGTTTTTAGTTCGGACTGATGTTTTGGTACTGCACCTCAAAGTTGGTTTCAGATATCGAGATAAGACTATATTAATAATTCAGGAAGAAACTCTATATATACATGACTTCCTGTCGCTGCTTCGCTCACACCTATGTCTCGGCAGAGACGGTGGCAGCCAAGGAGATGTTGTCTGCAAGGAAGCTAACTTATGAACCTTTCATGTGTTTTAAAACATTGAGAAACGGATACACTGTAACATTTCAGTGTTATGGTTCTGTTTTAGGTTTATACAAATACAAATTGCCATTCACCTTTAGGATACTGTCAAAAAGCAGTAGTGAATTACACTGTTTTGTCTGTCTTTGTCCATGTTTACTTACCAACCCAGTTATTTTATTTCTTTTTAATTCTTTCTTTTAGCAGCTATGTCTTACTACTGAGGGGATGTTTTCTGTATGCCCACAGTGCAAAAAGGGAAAATGTATTTCAGATACTCAGAGTAAAAACTCGCAGACCCTTGCACTAGATGTGAATGGTACCAAGGTTGTCCCTGTGTACTTGAGAGCTCAAGTGCCTGCTTAAATGGCATATGCAGAGGCAATACTTTATCTGAGTGATGAAGCAGCACAGAGGGTGAGCTCGTCCGAATGGAAGAAATCCAGATAAGTTTTCTCTCTGCACGGTTAAAACCTGTGAGAGTTGCAGGACTTGCTAAACAGGAGCCTTGGTTTATATTTTCATTGTAGTTAGCCTGATTGCTTCCAAACTGACCTTTTTTCACTTTAGCTTGCAGAGCTGTAAATACTTCATCTATGAACTGTTGGAAATGGTCTCCTGCCCTGCTTAGAGTAGATAAAAAACATGGAAACAGATTCTTTTTTTTTTTTTTTTTTTTTTTAAATGAACTGTAAGGGTGTCCTCATGACATGACGCAGTATTTTTGAGGTGGCTAACTCATTGAATCAACTTCAGTTAGAGACTAATGTTGCATGTCTGACAACTATTACTTAATTTTATTTTTGATGAATTAAAACCATGGTGGTCTCCTGTCTACTAAAAATAAGTACCAAAATGCTATGCTGCCTTCTGTCTTAGAGTAGATTTGGGAATCAAGATTACTGTTTATTTCTCTAAGTGTGTTTGAACTACAGATTATAGTTGTAGATCTTGGTTTATAATGCATCTTTTGAACTTTGTATTTTGAGCTTTATATATGTACAGTGTAGCTTCTGGAGTTTTCACAGCTATGACAGTTGCCTCCTTGTGTGTGTGTCTGCTCTATGCCTGAGGAACCTGCACTCCACGGTGCTGTAGACTGCTCTCTACAGTGGTGCGTTTCTCTGCCCTACTCTGATTTCACTGTTTAAACAGGGGGAACTTTTGCTGGATCAAAATCTATAATGGATAACTCTATGCAGCATTAAATTTACTGGAAATGTTACCTTTGTGTTCTGTGAGTTCAGGATTTTGTGATTTTAGTAAGGATCTGTGGGGTTTATGAAAAGCTTCTTGGAGGACACTCTGATCACTCAGTGAAAATGTCAGTAATTGTTATTAAAAATGTAGGTTGAAACTCTGCAAGTTGCTTGTAGTTTGTGGGAAAGACCGTAAAGAGCTCTTATGCAGAATTTATGCAGAAATCTCAGTGGCTTGGAGATTATTCAATTGGTGAGATCTGCTTGTAGTTGAGCCCTGAATTGTGAGTTTTCTCAGAATTCTACTGGTCAGTAAACTAATACTGACATCGTAGTAAATTTGCATCATAAATTTGCTGCATCATAGGATCTTGGGCTCTTGTAGAAAAACTAGCTAACTCACCTATTCCTTCTGGGGTATTGATTTATAGACACTGGAGGCATGGAGTGCCAGAGCAGAGTTGACATTAGAATAGAAACTGTCTTGGCCGCTGATTTTGCAGTCCGTCTGACCACGGTGCTGTGTCTGTACTGCTCAGCTGAGCTGTTTGAACTCAAATGGCCCTTATCCATCATCTTCTAGAACTGAGATGCAGCTCCCATACTCCCTGATCTGATGTTGTTTTCTGCCCCTAGGTCTTAGAATGGGTCATGGAATTCTTACTGCACAGCTAGTCAGAGACTGAGAAGGGTAGGCTTGATGAATGGGCTTTGATGAGGACAGACTCATTTTGGCCTTGTCTCTTACTGCTGTTGATGTTTGTTGGGCCTTTCTCTATGAACTGAGTTTTCATGTCTTAGGGGTTGTTGTAAATGCAGCAGTTCCAAAAGAATGGGAAAGTGAGAGGTGCTGCCTCAGGCAGACCTGGGAGTAGGTGTCAGTTCTCTGACATATGAGTAAGTCTCTTTTGTTTCGTTATGTATTTATTTTTTCAGAATGAATGTGGCAGATCACACAGTGATGCTCATCAGCTTTGCTCAGTGGACCTTACAAGCTACATGAAAAGTGTAGAGTGCGACTGATGCTGCGGCTTCAGATGCTGCATTTTGGTGGAGCATCATTCATTCAAACAGGAACACTATTGCTTTGCTTTGTAAGCAGTGGCCTGCTGATGGCTCTTGGGGCAGGAATAGAAACTGAGACTGATGCTCAGCATTGCAACACAAACATGTGCTTGACCAAATGGCAATAGGTATGTTCTCTTTTATGGGCTGGCTAGCACAGGGACCTGCATGTCGTTGTTCCACCACCAGCCACAAACCTTGTGTCATAACTGTTCTCCTGGCTGGGCTTTTTTATGCATTTGAGAGCTGTGGATTCTGCCCCTCTACCTTTTTGGAGATAACAATGCCTATGCAAGAGGAATGTCTCGGTGGTTTTAGACTGCACAACATTGTGTTTAGAAGCTGTTTGAATACTGGCTGTTTCCATTTGCTTACTGTAAGTTTATGAAAATATGTATATTTGGTTAGTGGAAGTTGTCCTTTGAAGAACAGAAGCTGATTCAGTCAGTTACGCTTTCCAGAAAGTGAGCCTCAGATGTGAAAGTATAAACCTTGCATATATAAAGGATGCGCAGGATTGCTGCTTTGCCAGTGAACCTTTGTCCTCTGGGTTGCTGGTTCACTGCTGCCTGGCTCCTGTCTGAGAGGCTGGTGTGTCTTGGTGTGAGGTTGCCTGTGAAAATTACGCTTTGTATGAGATTGGAAATTCAGGTTCAGGGACACAGATGCCTGGGGTTTGTTTGCTGTGTTCCCCCCCCCCCCCCCCCCCCAGAACAGGAAAGTGTTGGCTCTATTAAGAACTCTTGTGTCAAGGGCCAAAACCACTTTGCTGTTTGAACTCCTATGAGCTAGCACTTCAGTTATTTCAACCTATGCATGTGCCATCAGAAAAGGAAATTTAAGAAATGGCCTTTAAGTGTAGGGCAGTCCGCCTGATTCAGACTTGTGAGTTGGTGTTGTGAGAGTGGTTTTAGTGCAGGCACCAAGCACTAAACCTTGTAGCCACTGGGAATGGAGCTAGAAGAGGGAGTGTGCTAAATGCATAGCAGAGATGGGACTGGCATTACCAGTGTGTTGCAGGGTTTCCCCTGAATTGGAGCATCAGTCCCTGGTGACAGTAAGAAGGAGGATGGAGCACTGTAGTTCAGCATCTGTGTCTTCCAGAGCTGTAGCCATTCACTTTTCTCAGATGCTACCTCTTGGCTAATATAGGCTGGTGAGAATAATAAAAATAGAAGTGATCCATAACAGAGAGTACTAATCCTAATGTTTAATCATAATCATACAAGAACTTAAGTAATTTATCACCAGAAATATGAAACCTAAATGAACAGATTATGATGGATTTGCAGAAGATGTCATCTGTTTAATGCTTATCTTTTATCTTTAGTACTTTGCAAACTAGTTTTGAAATGGTTTTTGCAAGGCATTTAGTTAACTTGTGAGAGATTGCTAAACAGGAAAGCAGCGCTTAATGCAATACTGGCATGGGAGTTTACTAGAAGGGATGTTGACATGGATTAAATATTAAAAATAACTATTTCCTATTATTCTAATAAAAATAAACAAAGTATCCCTCATTTAGTATTAAAAGTTCAAATGTTTTCTAATTTTAGGGAGTTACTTTTTTTGGTCTGACCATGTAGTCCAAAGGAAATTGATTATCTTTGTCATCCAGGTAATATTTTAGTGTGACAACAGAGCTTTTGTGCAGGAGTTTATTTTTCTTGGTTATAGTGGTACCAGGTAGTCTCAGGATGTGGGTGTGCCAAGCAAGACATACCTCTCCATTTCCTCCGATCCTGACTTTGGCTTGGAGCTTCCCTGTCCCCGACAAATGATAACCTCAGTCTCCTGTCCCTCGCTCAGTGCATGTGCATCCCACCTCTGTAAGCTTCCCACAGGTGGGGATGCTCCCCTGTGCTTTCCCCCGTGCATGCATCTGTGCTTGATTCCCTCCCACTTCCCAGCATGTCAAACCTTGTGTGCCATGTGGCTCTGCAAAGGAGGAAACAGGAATAGTATCTTGACCCTGCACGTTACCTAAAGGAGAAAGATTGGGAGTGAATGGATGTGCTGACCTCTGTGCCTGAGGATGTGGTTTAGGATCTTAGGAGGGACCAGATGAGCTAAATAAGAAAATAAAAGGGATTTAGAGTGGTTCTTGTGACCTTCCTCAGGAGCCACAGGATATCAGTAGTCTATTTTCCTTTGGCAGAGAGATCTTTGAGAGAACTGGTGTGCAAAATAACTTGTGTTTTTTTGTTGTGTGAGGTGCTAGGATGTACCCCAAAGATACATTTAGGTAATATATAGTTTTTCTGAAACTGTAAAACTTCTTGGGCTTGAACAAGAGTTTAGAAACTGGTTCGATTTTTGTCAGTGTGTAGAAAGAAGAGACATGTTTAACTCCCCCTGCCATTTTCTTGAATTATTTGAAACTAACTGTATGTTCTCACAGACTTAGGAGAATTCAGTTATTTTAAAAATATTTTCTAACTTTTCAAATTTTGTCAGTCTCTTTGCTTACTTGCTGGTACTTTGGTCCACTAAACATCTTCTTCACATTTAATTTTATTTCCATGATTCTTTATCTTATGGTCAATACAGTTTTGATTTATATTATCCATAAAAGGTATATTTATCCATATATATGATATGTGTACATATACATATCCTGTATGTGTTAGACTTGGTAAAATATATTGAACAAATATTGTTCAAAGCAAAACCTTAATATGACCTCTGTTTTGTTCTAAGAAAAGCAACTGATAAAAAATAGTGGCCTAGTTTTCCTAGGTAATTCTTCTTACCTTATGAAGATGGAGAAAACAGTGCTTGAAAACCGATGTAATGATTTTAATTGATCCACATTGATTCTTTCTGGTTGGAAGGCAAAACCGCAGTTATACTGTATGGTAAAGCTTATTTAACATATTGTGTTTATCATACAGTTATTAAATGCAGCACACACATCTTGCCAAGAATTGTCTCAAATATCTCCTCCTGCACAAAATGTTAGTGTGCTGGCAACTGTCTAAAGCATTATTAGAAAAATATTGATACTGGTTTCTCACAGAGGCTATAGTGTATGCGAGTGGTGGATAATTTAAGTTAGTGTCTGTGTATGGCATGCTGCTGCTGTGTCATGTGGGAGAAGCCAAATTATTTTCTGAGCCTTGTCCGACAAAGGTGGGAGACCCATGATAGTGGCAAGTTGAAGGACTGCTTATGAACAGAAACAAATAAATAAAAAGGGTTCAAGGAAGGACAGATGTATATGTAAGAAATAGGAGGAAATAATCAAAAGAAACAAATATTAACTAGAAAGAATGGTCAGAAGAAGTTGGAAGCTGGATTGAAGAGGGTATCAGCAAGCAAGACACTTAAGGCCTTTGAGTTTTATCCTCAGATACGTACAGAAAAGCAACCTTGGATGTGCTGTGTTATTCTTGAATATAACAGATAATGGCATTATGTTATCCTTCCTTAGGTCTGTGAGTACAGGAGGTGATTTTCCAGGCTGCAGCACCAATGGGTTAGCATAATATAGTGGTACAGTTTGTGCACTGGTGAGATAGAGGATCTTGGATTTCTCACATGCCTCTCTTTCTGCTCTCCTTTGAAGGTCAAAAGAGTTGATTAAATCATAGTCGTAAAGGAGGAAATACAGAGGCTAAGGAAAGAAAGGGCTGCAAGGTGAGAGAGAGGCGAGGCAGCTGCCAGGGGTGAGGGGGATGATCCTGCAGGGAGCGTGGTGGTGCATCCATCCTGGCCATGCCAACAGGGGCCTGGCAGGTACCTCCTGGCCCTGGCATAGCCGAGCCTGGGCTTCACTGGTGTGGGTGTTGGGGAGGAGGGTAACTGGGAGCAGCAGCTGGCAGGCTGGTGGGAGGCATGGGCAGGAGGGACTTTCAGAACACAGTTTGATATTGGTAAAATACAGGCAGGCAGGGAAGGAGACCCTTCTGCTGAAGTAACGTTTGCTCCCTGACCAGCAGCTGACCTGTGCAGGAATAGGACAAGTGCCTGTGGGTGCAAAGGAAACCCGCTGGAGTGTGCTCCCCTCCATATGCCTTCCACAAGTCACTGCCTCTTGCAGGCAGGGAAGTACTGGCTCGTGCGTCGTGTACAGAGGAATATGTATTGTTTTATTAAATCACTGACAGTTTTACCTTCTTTAAGTTTTACTTGATATAGAGGTGTCAGTTTTTGAACTTGTTCCCTCAGTGCTAAAACTGTATCTACAGTTCTTTAAAAATCAGATTGAACAAAAACTCCCATCACAAACCTTTGATTTTTTTTTTTGTTCTCCTTTCTGCTGCTCTGAAGCAGTGTTGCAGTACTTCCATGTCATTCCATAATACTTCATAGCAATGTTCTCTATACCTTACATTGTATTATTTCAATATTTCAAAAACTCTTTTTCACAAAGAAGTACAAATTGATGTGTACTTTGTCAAATTGGCTATTAATTTTTTTCCCCTGCACTTTCCAGTGTACTTGGCATTATCTGGAGCTACCTTTTCTTTCCTCTTATTTTGCTTTGACAAGCCACGTTTAAGACTTGAGGCATTGTGAATTACCAGCTGTTTGCTAAGACTTATGATGTGTAAAATGAAATCTGAACTGACATCTTTATATAGTAAGGTTTTGAATTTTTATATGTAAGAGAAAGATGTTCCCTCAAAGCTCCTTGAATGCTATTGGCTTCAGTTCACTACACTGTCAAGTGAGAACATATCTTTTGGAAAAATATCAGTCAATGACCCTTTCTTTCATCCTGTATTAAACAACAATAGTGAATGTCTTGGTAACATGAAACACTGAAGGACTCAGTAGGATATTTGTTTCTTTGTATATTCAGAACATGAAACATTAGTCTCAAATTTCATAATATAGTGCTATTGTAGCAATTTGTATAAAAGCCACTCATGTACTATTTAAAGTGTTCTTGTAGACCTATGAGTATTGTTCAGCTGTTTTATATTACAATCCAAAATATTTTGGGCCTCTTAATTGCCTTTACTTTCAATCAGAATTTTATTTTATAGTTGGTGAGTAGGTATTCAGTTCATCTCTCAGTACCCATTTTTTCACTATTCTATCCCTCTAAAAATCACTTGAAACTTATTTTAAATTATGCAGAGAATACAGTATGATTGCCTTGGAGAAGCAAACAAAATATATATATATGTATATGACATTGTTGCTGTAATAAAATATTTTTGGAAAAAACCAGCAACAAATACTCAGCCATCAAATCAAAGCATTTTTAAAGCACATTTTTAACTGCTAATGCTTAGCAGGACAAAATGATTTGTATTTCCAAAATCCTTAGATATGCCCTTTAATCCTTGATACCATCAATTTTATCTATTTCTTTCTGAGTTATATAAGGGTATGTGCTGTACAGTCTGTAGTTGGGGTACTTTTTATCCTTGCTTGTTCCTTCATTTGTACTATTTCTGCATGGAAAGCAGCCTTAGAATCAACTCAAACAATGATTAGAGCTTGGCCCCTAAAAATTCTAATTATCAAAGCAGCCTCACTTCACTGTTGGGTGGGAAATTTGATACATTAAAAAATGAATGTGTTATTTTTGCCTGCCCACACTAAATTAATAGTGTAATAACCACAAGATCCTCACAGCTTGTGTAATTCCTTATGTCTTCCTTGCATGTTAGCAGTCAAGATTTAAATTATGCTTGCATGCTCCAGTGATTGACTTCAGATTCTCATCAACTACTGTCTCATGAAGCTGTGTTGCCTTCTATCAGCTGATTAACGGCCATGAGGGCCATGGTATTTTTCCCTCTGAATCCTTCAGAATCTCTAAGTGAGTATGTCTGATTCCAGCACAGAGATAGTTAAAGGTAGATGGAGGACCACACCTTCCCTGCACTAATGTCCCCACAGATTTTGGGTGTCTGTGGATGGAGGTATGGTGATGACATAGTCCCACTATGTGAATTGTAATTCGAGGTGAACACTCATTAATCCTACTTATCTCTGTAGAATTTAGATCAGGCTTTGAATTTCTTTTTCCTGGAAAATAAGTAGAGTGTAGGAAACACCAGAGAGAACGTTCAAACTATTGCTGTTGCCTGCAGCATCTTTTATTTTCAAAAAAGATTGGGACTCCCTGAAGTGCCCTTGCAGGCTGCTGCCTTTGGGCTTACGGTCAGTTGATTTCTGGTTGGTTGAAAAGGGATTTCTGCCAAGGTTTTAAAACCTAACTTATATTGAGGTGTGTGTTTTGAAAACTTCTTAATGCTACTTTGCAGCTCAAGTTTTGCATTTCACAGCAGTACCAGTTTTGCTATTCATGAAGTTGTGTGAGGAAATAATTGTTTCACTTTCTCTTAGTGATTGACCCTCCATGTGCACAAAGTGCTGCAGGATTTCATGTTGTATTACATACCTTTCTGAATCCGCAAGTGCTTATTTTTAACCGTGTTGAGAATTCCTGCTGAGCTTTGATTTCCCACCCTCCTTTTACTTTTTTTTTTGTGGATCTCACCTAGGGTTTTGAATGCTTGATATGAAATAATATTTTTTGTGCAATACCTAGAGGGCTTGTTTGGGATGTGTGTGTGTTCTCTTAGGGCTGTTCAGTTCTAGGGGATTTTGAGAGCATTTTTATATTAAAATCTTCAGTGGTCTTTAACAGGTGTTTATTGTCCTGAGGTTTTATGTTTTAAACAGGATTAACTTGAGCTATTTTGAGTTCTACTTGTCCTGATCTTCTTTTTATCTGTCTCAAAGAAGTGTTTTGCCTTGATGTTAATCACTACAAGGAGTCATGAGAAAGTTATTCAGGGTCTGCTGTTCGTTCATTTTGCATTTGTGGCTGGCAGCACTGACTATGGTGATGCATCTTCTCTGTGGGTTATGCTGAGGCCACCGGTTTCACTGTAAGTGTGCTGAACTGATGGCAATCTTTGTAAAAGCTGAGGTTTGACTTCGCATTTGTTGTTCTCAGTGATGCCTTCAAGCAGTGTTGTTGGTTAGAAGGATTGTGCCCCAGAAAGTGCTGGTATCTACTGTCACTGTACTGTTGCAGGTTTTATGAAGCTTTAAGGAAGTGACACCTGTAATCCTATTGGAATGTCTCTGTAGTTGTATCTGAGGCCTATAGTTTTCCCTTTCTGCTGAAGACCCTGGTAAACTGATTAGCTGAGATGAAAGGCTTTGCTGACTGGGATGGGTATGATTTGCATGTGAATGTGGACATGGTGATGGGAGAGGGTGCAGATGTGGGAATGGCAGAGCCATGCTGGGTACAGGGTGGGCAGCTGTTCGTGAGAAGCTCCTGAGCAGCAGACTGGAGCATATTTCAAATTTGTGTGTCTTCCTAGCTATAATTGCTTAGATTCATAGACCCCTGGAGAATCCGATTAATTTAAACTGCATGCATTCTCTTTTCTGAGAATGTAGGTTTTTGTAGCTTGTAAGCCCCATAGCGCATCACATTATTTCAAGAGCACAAGCTCTAGCAATATTAATGTAATGTGGATTATTCTCTAGTGTTAAAAATACCTGCTATGAAGTAAAAAAAAAAAAGTAATTTTTTTAAAAGAGATTGTGAGTTATTTGCCATGACCAATGGGAGAAACATAAGAAAGCTAATTAAAAAACTCCTGGAACAAGAGAGAGAAGGTGTTTTGTAACATTCTCTTAGCACACCTCACTAGGAATAGGCCTGAGGAGTAAATTCTTAAATCTGTAGTATTACAGTGGTTGTGAGTTCATGTGATCTCTGATTAGCAGTGAAGAAAAAATTGAGATGTTCTTTTTGGGGGCAGAATTGGTGTTTTGGTGGAATTTCTCTGTGTAGGTTTTCTGACTGCAGTTGTCATATTAATTAAAGACTTGGTCTTTCTAGCTCAGAACTCATGTCTCTTTCCATGCAATGGGAGGGCAAGCATGGGGAATGGCTTTCTAAGTCTTAAAAATGTTTTTCCAAATTTGTGGCTCAACATGCAGGACCACAATTATATTTTACTAAATTCTTTAGGTTCGGGAATAACTCCTAAATGATGTATCTTTTAATTCCAGTGAGGAACAGTGATTTCATCTAATGTGTCTAATCTGAAATTTGTGGTTAAGCAGTTCAACAGGAAAATTAGTCCTCAAAATGTTTTGCAGCAATGCCATTCTTGGGAGATGTTCTTAAAACTATTTGGAAAAGAAATGTGGTAATATTTAGCTTTTCCTATTTAGTACTGAATAGCTTGAGAGTTTGGCCTCAAAATCCAGTGTTTCAATAAAGTCATGTTAAACTTGAATGAACTTTCATCTTGATTTGAAAGAGCAGCAGAAATTGAAATGTGAGGATTTCTGTTGGATATTTCATTTTCCTGACAGGTCTGCTAGTGACAACCTTTTTTCAATTTTCCCTTGAAAATGTGTTTCTCGCATTTCTCTACCTTGACTCAGGTGGCTCGATCTTCTCTATCAGAAACTCAGACTGCTCTGTGACTAATAAGAAATACTGCTCTGACAGGTCTGGGCTATTTTTTAAATTATTTTTTCTCTCTTCTTGTCTATAATTCTCACCCATTTCGACTCATCTCTGTTCTGCAACTTGTGCTCTGTCCTCTCAAACTGGACTGTATTACTTTCACCTTCTACATTTACCTTCCCCCTCCCACTTGTATTTCCTTCTCTTGCCAGTGCATCTGTTTCCTCTTTCACTTCTTTCCTGATCCTCTTTCTTCCTTCCAGCTGTTTGCCCTGCCCTGTTGACTTCATCCCTCTGCAGATTCTCTGAAATATGCTTCCTACATAGATAAGAGCTCATCTCCTCCGGAAGCTGTTTCCTGCATAAAGGAGAGTGTTGGGCAGGAAGGCTCCAGTGGAAGTTACATTTTGAGGACCAGAGAACATAGAGGTTTCAAGGGATCAGACAGCTCTTGACCAATCAATCACATGTTGGGCTGTTTTAAGCTGCTTTTCAGTGACTACGTTTTGTAAATGGTGATTGTTTTTGCTTTTACCCATTACTTTAAAAACTTCTGCCTCCTTCCCGTTGCAGTCAGAGGTTTGCAGGATATGTGAGGGTGTCCCCAGAATTGTTTTACTTCTTTGCTCCAGATGGACTGGGCAGAGAACTCTGGTGGGGAGTGATGAGGATAAAAGCTGGTGCTGGAAGTTTGCAGGGTGAATCAGACTGGAAACTTGTTCTTTTCAAAAGCAGCATCACTTCAATCCTGTCCTTGCCACCAGCCTCTGGAGGTTTGTGCCTCCATGGCAATGCTTAAGCAATATTATTCAGGGGCTGTGTCCTCAGGGAGCAGGTGGAGATGGAAATGGTAGTTATTTTTAACCACTTTTCAGATTGATTATCAGTGTTGCTTGCAAGGCAGAAATAGGCCAGTCCTACTAGCCAGCATGCTCATCCTGCAGCTCCCTCATGTTGGGCATCAAACTCCATGTTTTCTGTTTCTTCCTCCAGTTAGCTCCACTCACTCTTTTACTTCAGTGTTGGATCTTTCCTAACTTGAGAATAATTTTCCCCATGTACCCCTTCAGAATTAAAATAGCTACTGTGAAGGCTTTTTATTAGTTTTCTATCATGAAGGTTTTCATTGTGAAGTCTAGTCTGCTCTTTTATGCTTCCTTCACTTTATTCACTGTTTATAGTTGTGAGAGTGATTTTTAACTAGGTAAAGTCCTTTAAAATTTTTCTTCTACTCTTAGTCATATTCTTTTCCAACCATTATCATTTCTCTCTATTCACTTATCGACTGTTAATATCCCAAGGGGAAAGTAAGCTGGAGATCTTGAATGGCTACAGATTTATTGGAAGGACACAGGATGACTAAATAGTTTGTGGGTATCTTTTTCATTTGTTTTTTTGGTCAATGTTAAAAAAATATTTTGGTTATGTCTACTCCCTTGGTATTAATGATAACACACTGATGGTTGCTTTAGGGTGACTAAAACCTTCTTAGGAGTAGAAGTCTTCAACAATTAGAAGGAACAAATAAATGAATGGCAGATGTTTCCTTTTTTTTCCCCCCTCCCCTCAACTGCCTTTGAAATAGTCATTTTTATTTTTTTTAAACTTGAAGTTTTCAAAACAGGAGTCATTGATAAAAAGAAGTGATTTCCATACTGTTGTGTTAGGAGGTTCTTGAATTTCCTATGCATGTTCTTCAGTGTCCTCTATTCTGTTCAAGAAATTACCACATTTAGCAGACAGTAACTTGTCTTATTTTGACAGACATGGAGATGGGACAGTTTAATTTTTGCTACCTCTCTACTGCTGTCAAAAAAATTAATCAGGAATACCCTTGAGTGGCAAGGCATAGTGGTATTAAAAAGGCAATGTCATTTGAGCCAGAGGATCTAAGACTTATTTTCTACTCCAGCTCTCTGATGACATTGCAGGATTGACCTCAAATATATTATTTTCAGTCTACTTTTTAGTAGCGGTCGTTCTAATGGACTTCCTTTTAAAATATGCTTTGAACGTATCTCAGAGTTTTTAAAAGTTTAAAATCTATTGAGGTTGAAACTGTTTCCTGCTGGTTAGATCTACTGATTTACAAAAACAAAGTAAAAACTATTGTTATGTTTATCACTTATTCCTTATGTAGGCTGATAAGTATTACCCCTAATATCCAATTGATGTTTTTGCTTGTTCTTTACTTAAAATATAAATTCTGCGTAGAGAAGTTGCATCTCTTAGCTCTGGTGTTACTGTCATAGGTGGATAGAATGTGGACAGTTTATTGGCCCCCTGCCATCCTTACGGAGTCGTTTTCTCTGTGAATTTCAGAGATCAGACTTCTACGAACTATAGTTTATGTTGCTTATTGGTGGCAGTGTGTGCACTTAACAGGCTTTAGCAGATGTCTGGATAACTTGTGTCTCAAGTCAGAACTGCTGCCTCTTTCTGCCCTGAGGAGACTTTTGAAACCGGTGGGAAAACTTGAGCAGAGTGGCTGTGGGAGAGTTTGCCGAGAATTTGTATGGGGATGCTCCACTCCTGATGGGGTGGCCTCTTGCTGGTAGCGGATCTGCACACAGGTTTTGGTGGACCTGTGAGTCACGTTCCGAGGCTCAGTCACTTTGGTCAGCCGTGGGTGGCACAGCTGTTTGCAGCCGCGGAACAATGAGTCACAAACTCGTGAGTTTCCAGTCCTTGGTAAAGAAAATACCCTCGTAGCTGCTCTTGTGTTTTCATTTAGAAATAAGAGAGCAGTGCAAGACATAAATAATTAGGCTGACTGGGTCAAGTACTTATTGTATAATGACTTCTTTCTTTTTAGGAACACATATTGAGAAGTAGCATATTATTGTCACAAATAGAAAAATGCTAGTTCCTGAAAAAAGCAAACAGGATCTGAATACAAGTATTTCCTGAATAATAGAACCAGAAAAGTAGTTGCAAGGGTCTATTCTAATTGTTTTGCCCAATTACTCTCCTGTCCTTGTTTGGCATAACCTCACTTATTCTCATCCATTAAAAGACCATTGCTCAATTTTTCTGTCTAGTTTTCACATTCTATTATCATCTTTCAACAAATCAAACAAGTCTGTCTTTTGCTACAGGCACTCCCTGCTGCTATTCTGCTTATCTGACTGAAAGCCAAGAATCAACCTTGCAGTATTGTTGTGTCCATTTGTCTGAAAATCCCTATTGTTACTTCTGTGCTGAGAACCATCTCCACAGAAGGGCAGAGGAAGATATGTCATTGTTATAAATTCCCAATTACAAATTGCATATATATTGATTTTGTTATTCTTTCTAATCTCCACCTGCTTTGTTGTCTCAATAAGCTATTATGTCTTTTAGAAGATAGTAACTAATCCAGGATCATATTGTGTTTCATTTAGATTTTGTTTTATTTGGCTGAATAGTCTGTGGAACAAAACAATACTGAACAAAAGCAGATATAAAACTAGGCTTCCTTAGACAGAATTTGGGCTTCTTAGATATTCTTATAGCTTAGCTCCCATGTTTTCATTCAATATGTTATTTAAAAAACACCTAAGGACTCATTTGTGTTAAAGTGATGTTCTGTTAGGCAATTAGTAAGCTGATGCCTGTTCAGAGGTCTGGAAATATGTTATAACAACTGCTTGTATTGCTTTTGAATGTATTCTTTTGTGTAATAGGTTTAAAAAAATATTTGCGTACAGCTCGCAGGCAGATGCTTTCACTGTCCCTATGTTAGGTTGCTGTGTTTTCCTTTATGTATGCTTCAGTGCTAAAACTAGTAATGGGTTACTGCTCATGTAGAAATTTTTAGCCATGACAAGAGTGACTGTTGATTTTTATGTAGATTCGTGCAAATAGCCAGTGTCTTACTATGATTTTGGAGTGCCATTTTAAACTTAATGTTGTTGATGATCCTACATTTAAGACAATAGGGATGTATTTGTAAAACTAAGTTAAATTCGGTGTCATGCTATCATACAGTACTGCTGCGAAATAGCTAAGTATTTGATTTGTTCTGCATGTATGACCACCTTAGATTTTAATAGGATTAATTTTATGAATAAAACAGGTAGGATCCAGCTCTGTTCACTAAGTTCAGAAGACTAGCAGAGCACTGCGTGAGGACTTCCTAAGATAGCAGTTCTCAGGTCCTCTTGGTAGAATATTTCTGGCACTGATGTGTATATTATTTGTGAATTTAAAAGACATGAAAATATAAGCATGAAACTAACAGTAATAAATTACACAGCCCTTCTTTCAGGGTTGAGGAATACCTTTTACAGGTGTGTTTAAGAGTGGTTCAAGAAATTTGCTTTTCATGAGGTCACCAATATATATATAGTGTTTTTGTAAAGTCATTCAGCTATAAGTCAGTAGCATAAAGACTGAGATGAGTTCTTTACTTTGAATTGATCCTTAACACAGTTCATCACCTAGGGACACTTGGAATAACGTGCCCAAACTCAAAGCACATTGTACTCTCATCATTGGAATTATTATTTTGGTAGAATGTTCTGTAGTTCTTTTCCCAAGGTGGTCGTGTAGCAAGAGAGTGAAAATACCTGGTGGCAAGATAATTGTACTTGACAAGGTATAGGAGGCAGAGTTCCCCGGGTGGTTATTGAAGGGGGGGCTCTTGTGTGTGACATCTCATTCTGCCCCCTACTCTGAACAGCTGCTACTGGGCTTCATCAGCACCCTCGATTTCTGTAGTCTATATTGCAGGAACTGCCAATATACAGTAAAAAGAAAGCGTCTGCTGGTTGCCTTTTACACTGCTGAAGGATTTAATTATTATGGGAACTGAGACAGTGCACTGGAGGCTGTGTAGAGGTGTTAAACTTGCTCTGCATCTTGGGCTTCATGCTGCTCTCTTGTTGAAAAGGCAGCTTTTGTGTGTGCTTTTGTAGGGTCTCCCACGTTAAAAGACCAGGTCTTTTAACAATTATGTTGAGTTCTTTACTAAACCTGCCTTCATGCTGATTATAATGAGCTGTTTGAAACAGCCATCTATGTTATGGTAACTGAAGAATAATTTTCTTAATTGAATTGTAGAAAAATATGATATTAGTATCTTAAGACTCAGCACGTGATATGGTTCAGTAATGCAGACTTCTCACTGGTGCCCACATACTCAATTTAAAACCCTGATTGTACTGCATCAAATTACTCAGCAGACTAAGAGTCCAGATAATGCTAAATTATACTCTGCTGCTCAGCTTTCAAAGTATTTGGTTTATTCAGAATTTGATTGTTTTAGGCTGTCTAATAAATACTGACAGTTGCTCTAGGATTCTAATTTTTTTTTCTTTTCGTAAATATCCTTCATTCTTATGAGACCGTGCTCATGATTGTTTTACTTTGTGAGATGGCAAATGGATATCCTTTGAAATAGTTTTGGACTGTTCCTTGGTGTACTTCATCAGTTACTGTTAGGCAGGGTATCAGTATGATTTAGCTGTGGCATGAAATGGGCCACATATAGAGGAGACAGCTGAATTTCCATGAACATTCACTCACTTGCCTCTGCTGAGATGATCACAGCTGTTAATTCATACTAGTGCAAGTAGATATTTATGCAATTTTGACACATCTCCCACACAAATTTGGGCTGCCTTCAATGATGCGTTTCATTTTGGCAGACAGCTTGGGGTGAGTGAATGCAGCCTTTTAGACAGCAAGTGCCTATGATGGTGTACAAGTGAAATGCTTTGTGTCAGGTTAACCTTTCACTGTTTACCAGCCTTCTTAAGGGAGGAAACCTCCTGCAGCTTCACAAAGAGTCATCTGATTTTAAGTTGGTGTTGTAAATGAAGGTTGCTGATGGTAGATTTGTTTTCAAACTTATCAATTCTTGCATTATACTAATACTTCACTTTGAATTCCTTAATTAGGAAGGTTATATATCACTGAAGAAATGAGGGGCAGTTTGCCTAACACTGGCTGAATTTTGGAGTGACATGGTAGAAAACAGTTGTGTGTAAAAAGATGTTAGTCTCTGCAGGTTTAGAGTTGTATTTTAACTGTCTTAGAATTTTTGGAAGTTGAGAACTCTTCTTGTATCCTGTTTATCATAGGAATTGCAGTTGTGGATCAAACCACTGTTTCAATTACTTCAGTATCTCATCATCATCATCTGGACCAGACTCCTCAGAACAGAAACCCTGTAGATAACTGTGGAGGATGTAGCACCCCAGGATATCTTTACTTCCAATCCTGCAAATTTACTGATGAGTTTGTTTTCGATTCATGGCTATTCCCACTGATTTGTGATTTGGGTTTCTGCACTTATCTGTTCTACTTACTTGACTTGCAATCCTTGAACTATTCCCTGAATGTATTGGAAACCCCTGTCCTTGCCACGGGGAGCATGGTCTAATAAACTGCAAACCTTAAATGACACACCAGCAAAAATAGAACAGTGGATTTTTCAAATAGGTAACTAGAGGACAGTTGTATTCACATTGGCAATTTGTAGAGAGCTGTAGTTAGATCCTTCAAGTCTTGCTAGGAATTTATTCCCTGATGATAAGAGTTTGGAAAAGAATACACATATACAATTCCAGAAAATATATGAAGTGTTTAATGAGTCATGTATGTTGACACTAGTGAATGTTAATAAGAATACAGTTCCTTTCTATTGGAAATTGTAGACCTAGGGCATGATCTGTGATCTGCTGGTAAGAAATGGAAGAGCACAGGAGTTATTTGGGTTCAGCTTTAATAGATAGTGACTAACCCTGTGAAGGTCATCCACCTCCCTACTTGTGTTGAATTTCCATGCAAGAGTCAGTGTTGACAGCTTTTGAGACTTTTTAAGTGCTTAGAAAAGAACAAGTTAGTACATGCGAACTTAAAAAATTATTTTAAAGCCACACTGCAGGTATTTGTAAAAGGAATTATATAGCTGAAGTCTGGGTCTGGCTTGCAGAGCCTGTGTCCAGGGTACTAGAGCCACAATTTGTTCACAGAGGAGATCTAGTTCAAATGGCGAATTCGATGCTGCTTACTTTTAGGTGTGGGATAGAAATAGGGAAATGGATTGTGTTTCTGTAGTGGAGCTGGAGTCAAGTGTGGATCCTTCAGGTGAATTGCGTGCCTTTTAGTCTGTGTGACAGCCTCTTGTCACACCTTCATAGGGCTCCTTACACCCCAAAATTAATTTTCTTTGCACAGGTATAGGGAAAATAAGAGGTCTTGTCATGTAATTAGAGACTTACTAAAAACCAAGCATGGACATGAATAAAAGATACTAAGATACAATGGAAGCAGTTTTTCAGTGTGCCAAGCTACTGATATGGAACAGATGCTTTGGATGTTCTCTTTAGCACAGATGTGAAGATTTGTTTCATACTGTAGCTGTAAGGTTTTTCGTGCTTTCAGTGTGGATATAATTTTTTTTCTCTGATTATAAAAACATTGAGTGCTAATTTGTTTGAGGCTTTCTATCCCTTTTTCTTTCAAATGTATCAGCAAGGCTGTAGGCCTTAGGGTCCCCCCCTGCCCTGAATAAGTTTAAATACTTAAGGTAGGTATGACTTTTGAGGTTTCTGAGGTTCCAATTAAGTTGAAATGTTAGTGATTAGGAAGCCTAAGTTGGGACCAATGTCAATACATCCAAGTAGAAAATCAGTGTCCTTTAGAGTTCTGCTTCCTACAGAAGCACCTTTCCATGTCAAAATTGTAAATATGCCTTACAGCACAGGGACCACTGTCTTTAAATGACAGTTTTATAAATAGTTTTGTCTGGAGCATTTTAACACCAAAATTTTAACACATTTATTTTCCCATGTTTGGCTTTTATTTCATGTTTCCCATAATTTAATCGATAGTGACTCAAGTCTCCTTTTATATTAGCATTCTTTCCTCCTTGATCTTTCTCTCTGTTGTCTATTTTGATTTTCTTTTTAAACTTTTGTTTCAGTGTGTGTCTGTCCCTTTCCTGTTCCTTTTCCTGTGGTCATCTTTTCATTTCCTTGTTGCTGTCTTCCTCCTATTCATGTTCTCCTCAGGACTATATTCCATGTTCCCTTTGTCTTCCTTCTTTTTGCATTTGTTTGTAAGACACAGAGATCTTCAGTGAAAGACATTTTAGGGTTGTAACTTCAGGATATAAGACAGGTAAGACTAATTATTTGAAAAGATAACTAAATACAGGAACCCTCTAGGTAATCTCTGTGTGCTTTGTCTGTTTAATACTGTGTTACAATTGCTGTTCTTTTTGACGAATACTGCAGAATAGATTTAGGTAAATCTTGCTAGTGGAGAACAAAGGGCTACTCTAAAAATTGCCCTTTGCAAACAGATGCTGTCCTGAACTCCCCCACCCATGCCTCTTGCCAATTACACTTACATAATTCCAGTAGTTGAGGTTTTATGGCCCAAATATTCCCATCTGTTTAGTGACTGTGTGCTTTCCTGAATCTCTCTTAGTTTTCATCTTGCAATAGTAAAGGAGAAAGGGTTTCTTGTGTTTTCAGGCAGCCCAGTGATTCCTCTTCTGATGCAGGTGATAGGCCATAGAAGGTGTTTGGTCAATATGTTTCTGTGACCACTGAGAAGAAGTTGCCACTTTCATGGCTTGTTGGAGTATTTAAGGGACACGGAGAATTTAAATACTTCTTCACCCTTGCTTTCTCAGCCACTGTTACAGTGCCATCATAGCCAAGGAGAGAGCTGGGAATGCAAAACAAGTCCTAAACTTCTTTTTTCCTGCCCTCTATTCACTCTATATCAGTACTAATAAAAGCTGAGCATCCCTTATGCTTCCTCAGCTTTTTTCAAGTTTCAATTTCTATTTTCTTTCTTTGAAGCACAGAGAAGAACAAATGTACATAAACAAAACTTCATACTCAAGCCAAAATGTAATAGACACAATTGAATAGTAGTCAGGAATTTTAAGAAGAGCTTTGCTATGAATATTTAATTACTACATTAACTGAGCAAATAAAGAACATACTATTAATATTCATACAGTGTTAGCAGTGGTTCAAAGGAATTTAATATGTTTTATAGTTCATACAGCATTTCATGTATTGTGTAGGCCCTCAAAGAATGCACACATCTAGAAAGGTAATAACACTTCAGATCTCCTTAGCTATTCCTTAGACCTATGAATTAAGAAGTGTCTTGTTGTTCTGTATGTAGCACATTTCTTAGTAAAATTCTTCACAGTATTGTAATGGTATCAGCCTTGAATGCTTTGTTACCCAAAAGTGGTTCTTAAGCAACTATACAAAGAGCTAAAGTATGGGCTGTAAACTGGTGAGATACTGATAATGAGCCTGCCTCTTCCAGGACTCAGTGTCCTGTCTCCTCCATATTTATTAGTGTACCTGCTTTGTAACTTTTTGTAGAGCTAAATGTAGGAGGTATTTAACATTTGACTTCTTTGCTTCTGCTTAGAGCTTTAAAAATATTGATCATCTGAATGATCGAGATGGTGTTTGCAGAACAAGAGACCAAATGCAGAACCTAAAACTGAATTCCTTTGCTGTGGGTGATGTGTTTTTCCTGTGTGCATTGGTTTCTTTTTTAAATGTAATTTGCAAATTAATAGGTTTTATCTAAGAGTGAAAAAAAAGAATAATGCTGACTTGGGGTGTTGTGGCACTTAAATTAAAAAAAAAAATCTATGGAGACAGCCTGGTAGCTTTCATTTGCTTACTGAAAATAGGAACACTCATCCTCTCATGTTGACTTGGTCTTTAAGTTCCTTGTGGCCCTTTTACCTACACTCAGTAAGACTCTGGATTTAAAGAAAAGACTCTAAGAAAAGCTGCATGCATATGAAAAAGAAAAATGTTACAAATGCCATTCCTGACTCTGATATTGCTCTTTTCCCTCTTATGAAAAGACATTAATAGATGTTGAATTAAGACTTCATCAGTGGGTCCATACTTCATTCACTTAGAAATCCTTACAGCTATTTTTTACTGCATATAGTGATAATTACTCCTTTTGGCAGAGCAGAACTAATCTAATGTACTTTGGCTGCTGAAATCTGTGAAGAAGCCAGGAATGATTTCTGTGTTAACCCTGAATGTGCAATTCTGTCAGTACCACAGTGGGCCTTTGTCTGATTACCTAGTAATCTGGTGTTAATGAACACACAGCTCAAAAAAAAAAGTGTCCTCTAGTAGAGGTATAAGGTGCTCCTATTTTGGTAACCCTGCTTTTGGGATTGTTCTCTCAAGGATGGTGTGTGCTGGGGAACCATCCAGAAAGAAAGAAACCCTTGATATATGAGCAGCTGTATCTCTAAGTACCTAATTTTTCCCTGTTATTGGATGTGATTGAAGGAATTTTGAGGAAACTAAACATTTCCTGTAGGAGATGATGAAACCCTTGGGTCTATATCTCTAGTTACTGTTGCTTTCTCCTTTATGTAGGTTCAAGGTACAATTTTGGTCTTGCTGCTGTATAGTTTTGCTGTGGTCACAGTATCTTCAGTTGCTGACTAGAGGTGATGGCGCTGCTTGGTCACAGTAGTGAGTTCTAGGATCTTTCTCAAATTTGGACTTAGCAGGATTCAAACAGCATTTTTGTCGAATTTATATTGCTCCTATCAGCACAGTTATTGCAACAAATACTAAAACAAGTGAGAAAAGAAAATCTGCAACCCTCAGGGCATTAATCAATTTCTTTGAAAGAAACTTTTAAGAGATAAGTTCTTCTGTTTCGGTGCTTTCTTTCACTGAAACAACTTGCACATATGAATCTTGGTGACAGAATGTAGAAAACCAATTCTTCCAGTTAAATCCATTATAGCAATTTTCACATTTCTCCTCATGCTTAACAAGTATAAGTGCATTATTTTCCTTTTTGCATACATTCTGAGGAACAGGGTGGAAGTCAAACTGAGAGATTCCCAGCTAATCTGTTCTCATCAGCATCCCAGAAACAGACAGGAAAGGTCAGGAGCTCATGTTTTGCGGTAAGCACTGAGGGTGTAGAAAAGAGCATTTAAGTGTTATGGCAGTGATCTGTTCTATTCTTCTACCTTTTATCCTTGTATAATTCTGCTTTTCTGAGACCATAAATTACCAATAGAAAACCCTCCCATATTCACAAACCTGTATGTGGCTCCTTGTGAGCAAAATCAGAATTTTACAAATTAAAAAAAGAAAGTGATTGTACCTTCTGAGAAGTGCGAATTGAAGCCAAATTTGCTCATCTCATTATTTCCTATTTATATACTGGTTTCGAATGTCTGGCCTTTCCTCAGCTATTTTTGCCATAAAACGCTGCTGTTATGTAAAATGCTATCAATTTTGGTTTTGCCTCTAAGGCTCTTTAAAGAATAGGCACAGGCAAATAGCTGCAGCAGTGTAGTTTACAAAGTGGTGCCATTTAGAGGAGGAAAAGGAGGGGAAGATTTCTTGACTTTCTGTCATTGACATGCCTTGTCTCTTCCACAGGAGCTAAAGTGGATTTAGTGGACAATGGGCTAAGTAGAGTCCTTTTTCCTGTGTTTTTACTCTTTCATCACATTGTGATGGTGACTAGGAGCAACTGGCCTCAGTTCTCTGGCAGTTAATGGGAGGCTCCTGAAGTCTGTGTGGGGTTGGGAACACAACATGCCAAAAAACAGTGCAGTGATGAAGGCATGGGTATTCAGTGTCAGCAAAAGTGAATCCCACTGGGAAAAAAACACCTTCCCTGACATTGAGTGATGGTGATCCATTTTGGTTTTAATACCCCTTATACCCTAGCACCTATTTAGACTGTCTTAGATCACTCAGGCTTTAGTATGTTCTCTAGTTTGTCCTAAATGCTGTATGAATGTCTGATCCAGATACAAATATAAGAGAACTGCCAGCTTCCCAAACTTGTGACTAAATAACCACGCTTGTGACTCAATTGCCACAATAAAAAGGAGGTGAAAGTTGAAATGAATGCAAATAGCTTTTTTTTTTACCACTCTTGGTAATTAAAAAAAAAGTGAGTTAGAACTCTGTCTTTCCTGAACACTTGTAATTTCTTGGCCTTTCAGTTTTCACTCGCCTGACTGATGTTACTATGTTGGAATTTCATATAAATGTCTTGTGGCACAATTTAATCATCAGAGCTCTTTGTGCTGGTCTCTGAACGCCTGTAGAAGTGCTTTTAGTACAAAGGATACATCTAGATAGTGAATATTATGGTCTGTACCAAACAGACCTGTATTCCATTGTAGTACTTCAGTGCTAAAATACATTTTCTGAGAAATACCACTTAGATTATATGAATAGAGGCTATATGACTTTGATATTTTCTTTTTTTTTATTTTTACATTTTATCTTTCACTTCATTAGAGGTCTGGTTAGGGAAATCTGTCTTCCCTGTGGGCAGTCAGAGCCCTACCTGTGCTTTTAGTGTCTAATTACTCATTTCTATTCTGTACCCTTTGTAAAATATTTCTATGCATTTCTGTCAGCACACATAACCATGTCCTGTGTGGAAAAAACCTCAAATAAATCTTTCTTTTGTGTGAAGTGGCAAATATTAGGGTAGAAAACAGCATGCTTTTTCTGTGGAACTTGGTATAATTTGATTTGCTTGCTCTCTTGTGCTTAAAGTTCAGACAAATAGAGCCCCAATTATATAAACCATACCTTCTTTTTTTAGGTGGTAGACATTTTTTTTTCCAAACTTGCTTTTCATTTCAATAAGTGTTCAGTTAGTGCCTCTTAAAAAAATTAAATTCAGTGCAGAATGGACCAGAGGCCAATAAAACTCTAATCTATTCCATTAAAGCACAGTGGTTTATCACAGGACTTATGCCATTTCAGCAGCCCTGACAATGACAACGTTATGGGTTTGTAGTAGTATGCCTTATGCTGTGAAACATTAGGATGATTTAGAAATATCTTGATAATTTATAGATGTTAATAGTGAAAATTGTTCTCAGGATCCTGAACCCCAATCACAGGATGGGTATGGGTTGTGATTTCTGTCCCTCTGTGTGGTGGATGTGCTCTCCTCTCACGGTTGTGCCTGCAGATGAGTGAGGGAGAAGTTGTGTTTTCCAATGGTGTTAACATTTTTGGACTGATGGCTTATACTGCCCTACGCAATATTTTTACTGATCTGTGTATTAAGACTTCTGGACTGCTGTCTCCTGATATAGCCCTGCAATTAAAAAAAGGGAGGCAGAATGAAAAAAGGCATCATGAACTTTTCCAAGGGAATGTTTTTCAGTTATGTTACTTTTTTTTTTTTTTTAACAAAGAGAGACCAGTTCTTGTAATGAAAGACAATGTTTCCTGTGGAGAAAACTTTGAGAGATCAGATCAAGTGAGAGATACTTAGCACTCCTTGCATCTCTGACAACTGGGTACCCAACTGCTCTAATGATCTCTTGCGGTGTGCTGAGGGATAATGTTTTCCTTTGAAAAGAAACACAATAATGCAGTAGGTTTCCAAATATCCCGAGGACTGTACTTACTAATGAGAGACTGAAGACTGATGGTGCCTTTTTCTTATTGCCAGGGAGGAGAGTTGTCTTTTATAGAACTTCCTAGATTTTAGCAGTATGCTCTTTTTTAATTTGGAGGTTTCTCTTACTAATTTGTACTACTTCATACAGTAACCACAGTGATAAAAATCTGTTTTCAATGAGGAAAATTGTTTCTTTAGATGATTGCATTATGAAGTTTTGAAAATATTTCTGAAAGTTTTCTGGATAATATAATCAAATAACTTTTCCAAAACATGAGTAGCTTATAATGAAGGGTTTTTTTAAAGAGTTTTTTTTTTCTCATACATTTTATTGAAAAATGAATTAATTTAAATATTAGCATGTTTTTGGTTTTAGTAGTCTCACAGTTTTATCCTTGTAGCTGCTCTGGTTAGCTTGATAGTTAGTAATAAGACTTTCATTTTCATTTTACAAGAGAAAACTGATGGATACTGAATCATTAGATGACCAACTAAAACTCACTAAGCAGTCTTTGAACTCTCATGGGTTAGACTGTTATGTCAAGATGCCTATTCTGCTAAAGGCACTGGTTGGCACACACTCATTGATGATATGGTCCCTTCTCAAGTGCAGGCAGATTTGACAAATGCTTACTCTTTGGTTTCTAGAGTCCACAAGACATGGAATATAACTGCTGTGTTGTCATTCATATGGTTATTGAATATTAGATTATAATTATATCAAACCTGTTTAATGTAATGGTACACATTAACGTAATGAATTAATATTTAAAAAAAAGTGGGGGACAACAAGGGACAACAGTCTTCTTTGGTCTCTCTGTTAGAATATTCAAAATAATTTAATTTGTTACAGTGTAGGTGCTTTAGCATTTCCTTTAAAACATGTGGCTTCTAATTTCTTGTAATATGGTTTCCAATTGACTCAAATATAATTCATAGTAATGATAATTTAAACAAAAGGCCAATTTCACAAAACTGCCTCTGAATTTGAAGAAATTTGAAGAAACCAATAAATGTTGTTGAAAAATGCTGCCATCTTTATCTTTCATTGTAGGAGTCATCTGTTAAGAATAATTGGAGACATTTTGCAGAAGGGAAAGGGCACTTTGTGCATAACTGCTGATCCATTAAACGGTTCTTTTAGCTCTATGGCGAAGCTAAGTCGAACTCACTAAAATGCTCTCTAGTGAATCTAGGTCAGATTTTAGACCCATGACAGCTCCTGTCTCTCCCTTAACTTCTTGCTCTCTTTAGAGGTAAACAACTTAATGCAGCTGTAAGCTTTCTTTGCAGTAGCAGATGTCAGCACTAACTAAACTCAAAACTTTGGCTTTAAAAAGGTAGCTGAGTTTTCCAAGTGAGGATCACATCTGTCAGTGGTTTTGAGAATTTTGATGTAAGAAAATAGGTGGGTGTTCCAAATTTTAATCAGTATTGTGCATTGGACAAACATAGTGGCCACTGATAGCTTTTAAGACAAATAATAAAAAGCCTGGGGAAAGCAAACAGGAAACAGTAATCACTTTGTATGTGCCACCTTGTTTTTAGAGCTGCAGAGTCCCCAACCAGTTCCTCTTCTGGTTCCTTCTGCCACTCTCATGGTGGAAGAAGCATATATGTTGTACATGTCTTGGCCTTCTAACCTTGCAATTTTGGCGTAAAAATTATAATATTTGCAAAACCAGATAAGCTTCCATATTGACTGAGCAAGCTAGACTAATTTTTCGAGTTTCACTAGGCATAAAAGCAGTCTGGCATAAATGCTGCATTCTCCTTCAGCAGCCCAGTATGTAGCCCAGCAGTGGCTGTCCCGTGTGAGCTGGGAGGCACAGCCTGAGGATGAGGAGGCTGTTTGGAGTGGGAGAAAGGATGGAGGCTACAGCTCCACCTGGTACATCTGGGACCCCTTACACTTGATGTGCCAGTTACCAGTCACAGGTGTCTTCCTGGGAGCTTTGATTTGCACAGGGACTGCTTTTGTGATGCTTTGCAGTGAGTTTGTTGGCTGTTGTCCTGATGTCCACAACCATCTACGAGAGCTGTCGGCTCTTGTAGCTTCTGTTGGTGAATCAGTGCTTTCATTTGTGTAACCTTGCTGTAAATCTGGTCTCTCACGTGCTCTGTTTTTAATATGTCTGTCTAGATAGTTCTGTGTAAGACATGAAGTAGGCCTCCCTGTTGATGCTTTGTTGTCTCACGCTAAAGGTAAGGCAGTGACATATTTTGTCTGAGTCAGCAGTTTGGGTATTTATTACGTGGCACTCATGTGACACTCAGTATTAATATCAGAAATACTGCTTTAATCAAAACATTGAGTTGGAACAGATAGCAGTTCTATAATCCATTGTAATTTAAGTGATCCTCATGAATCCCCTATAACATGGGGAACTCTAGGAACTCAATTTTAATACTGAGTTGCTGTATCACTTCTTTTAAAATGCATATTCAAAGCACAGTGCTGGGTCATTTGAAATACCATTGCTTATAAATTTTGTATTTGCTTTTGAACTGTGGATCATAAAACTCTACAACAGCATCTTCATGGTACTGATGTCCTCGTAAGTTGCTAGTACCTTAGAGTGCTAATCATTACCAAGAATAGATATTGCCCTTTTTAGCTCTTCCTCTTAAGTTATGGCAATGCTGTTGACAGCTACTACCTTTTGTTCTGATAAGGTCTTTAAAATGAAATAGTCTACAGGAAAATGCAATAAAAGCCTTTTAAGGAGAGCACCGTGGCAGAATCTTTATTCTTTTCCAGACTCAGATGATCATTGATGCATGTGGATTCAGTACAGAAATCAAGGTGGTCTGAGTATCTTAAATCTCTACTAGATAAATTGTAAATGACTTCACAACTGCAGATTTCATCTGCTCCTGTGCTCCAGGTGGAGAATTGGTATCCATAATGTCTTTAGTGTGTTAAAACAGGGCACATGTGTTCATTAAACATTCAAACTAGACTTTTAACAGCTGAAAACACTTGGTTTATACATGAAGAATAACTTTCATATATTGATATAATTTTATTCAGGTAAATTGTTTTGTTCTATGCTGTCTGTGGGGAACTGAAAAGTATGTCTGTTTTTAGATTAATATGTATCTGGTAGCATATTGCCATGTTTCTTTGTTTATGTAAAATGAGAGAAAATAGTTTCTGTTCTCAAAGTGTCTACTCAGAATTTGGTTAACACTTCTGAGTCTGAAGGGGACTTCTATGACTGAATTAGAACCAGTGGAAGATCACAGCATAGTGTAAGTACTGACTTACAAGTAATTGTATCACTGAATTATATAATGTGTTTGTGACCAATGTGAGCACATAAGTTGCTAATAGACACACTTGACACTTAGTATTTTTATTTTCTTTCTCCTAGTTTCTTTGCTTGAAGAATATAAGGACTTTTCTTTCTGCATGTTGTGAAATATTTGGAATGAAGAAAAGTGAACTTTTTGAAGCATTTGATCTGTTTGACGTGAGAGATTTTGGAAAGGTAAGGATCCTTTGAATTATATCCTGAGTAACACCTGTGTGCTGCTTGAGTATAGAAGACTTGTATGGCAGCTGTGGTGTAGGAGCTGTGACTAATGAATGAGCAATCATTACTGAAAAAGCGGTGGGGAAGAATTAAGAAAGCAGAAAAATTAGATTTATATTGCAGGGGCTAATAAAGGGCAGAGAAAAATCCCTGGTAGGAAAGTTCTGAGGTTGTGAAAAGCAAAGATAAATTAATGGAAAAGAAATGGTTTGAAAGATACTGGGTTAAAGGTAAAGGAAATGCAAGAAGATGGCAAAGGCAAACTGTAGGCGAGTGCCATCTGGTGAAATCACTTTGGCATAAATAGTGAGGATTTGGAAACCCTGGGCCTGTACATTTTAAGACCACATGACACAGAATGTGCTTCTTCAGTCTCAGATGCTTGACATTCACACAGGTATTTGCCCCTGTAAACTTTTTCTTTGACAATTAGTTGTTGTGGGTTTTTTTTTTTTTTGGTGTTTTTGTTTTTGTTTTGTTTTGTTTTGTTTTTTTGCTAACCTACTGTAAAGCTCAGACACATCTGTGGTAGGTTAATGTGGCTGTTCTAATTTACATAGTATATTTACAGTATAATCTGTAAGTTTGTGATTAGTTATTCTATATGTAAAAGCTTTTTCCAGTCTGTTGCTCACAGCCTCCTACATATCTATTTGATCTGTCATTGCCAACATGTGTTTAGTTCAACTTCAGTTTCTTCTTTTGACTCATAGGGTATCATTACCCCAATTTCACAGGAAAAAGTCTAAAAATTACCTGAAGTAGCACTAAAAAGAGTTATTTATTCAAATTTAGTATATTTGAAGCATTATTGCTTTTTTTAAAGAGATCTTAAATTTACCACCTAATTTTTATGTACTGCTTTTTTTATAAGTAACTATAGAGGTAAAGATGATGTAAGAATGCAAGCGTGAATCAGGGCTGCAGTATGATTGTTTTAAATGGCTCAGTGATTACCATTAACTAAAATATTCAATTATTTTTCTGAATCTTTTGTCTGGTTTTAAGTCCTTTGAGCATAAAATTAAGTGACCTGGTAATTCCACTTTTTCTTTAGTTTTGCTGAACAGATTTTGTTCTCACAAATCATATTTAAGATAAAGCTTTTGGTAAAATGTGGTCCTTTTATAAAAATTTAGCTTATTAAAAATGAGATTTTATTTGATTGTGCAAGTACAGAAGAATAAAAATTAGGGTTTTTTTTTTTTTTTTTTGCTCTAGCAATGTCTTATTTAGGGTGTTTAAGTCAGGTATCTTAATGCTTGCTTCAAATCTTTGCCTAATGCCTAATGCACAGAATTTTTTAAATATTGTATGTTCTAATTGGCTGCTGAGAGTTTCACATTTTGTGCCACATGAAGATATCCTGCTTTTAATATAGTCTAGTTTTGAAGAAATAATAAAAAAATGTTATTGTTACATCAGTGAATACCCCGTAAACAAGTTCTGAATTAAGGCTGAATTTAACTCAAAAAAGTGTTTCTGGTACTCTTTAATTGTAATTTTAACAGAATCTATTTTGGAATATAAGTAGAATAATTGGGTTTAAAAAAATACTGTATTCTGTCCACTTACTTAGTATTTAGTGTCTCTTCACAAAGTCAATTTGGATGTAGAGACATGGTCTGTTTTTGTTTTTTACTGTTTGTTGCCATAATACAGCAGAAATAATTGTTCCTGGCACTGGTTTTCCAGTTTTAGTGATTTAATGTCTACAAGCAATGGTTTCTCTAGTCTAGGTCACCTTTCTTGGAAATCTGCCAGGTAAAAATGCAGTGACAAATTTGAGAGACGCTGCTGCGTGGGATTCTTTAGCGAGACAAACTGTGTGTGTGGGAGCAGCTGCCTGTGCAGAGGTGGAGATACTGAGTTGAACAAGCCTGTGCAATCCTGCAATAGGAGCCATGCTTTGGGTGCCTCGTGCCTGTGCTCTTCAGCCCTTTCCATTGGGTGCTTATGTGGAAAGTCGCCACGTACAACTTGAGGTCGGAATATACTGTATTCAGATGGGCTGAGCTGTGTGTTTTACCAGCCTGTGGAAATGAGCATGTGTAGGTAGCTTCTGAAAGCACTTGGTGAGCTTGAGGCTACTTGGGAAAGTGGAAGGGGAAATGACAGCCGTGTTTAAATTAATAAAATTGTGTTAATAAAATGTGTGCTAAGTTATTTGTGTACCTTTAAGTGTGCTGTTTATACAGTTAGTGGAGAATATCTGTAAGTGTCATGGGATTTCAATTGCACGTCTGATAATGTACTTATTACTTAGGAAATTCTGATTCTTAGTAACAGTGGTGAGAATAAGAAAGTGTATCTTTTTCAAGTTGTTCTTTGCTTTTCAACTTTCCCCTTCATTATGTTTTCCTGTGAATAACAACTCCAGGATAGTTGTACATCTCCAGCTTCCTCGAACAGAAGTTGTATATATGCAAAAGGCCAAAAAAACAGTGCTGCAGATTTTTCCTGCTACTGCAACCATGTCATTCTGACATTTCCAAAAGAATTACTTGAATTGCTCTCCCTAAAGGTGTACAAAATACAAATGATCTTAAAATGATTACAGGTGAAAACAAAAAGGGGAAAATATGATTTAGAACATTATTTAGAATCACTCTTTTCCAAACTGATGCCCAAATAAGTGATGGAGTGATTGTGTGCAATTTCTGCTGCCTCTGACACATTTAAGCATAGTGGAAGCTGTCTTGAGATGTCATAAGCTGGCAAGTACTTATTAGTGGTGAGAGTTAAATAAACTGTAGCTGGGATGACTCCGTAAACCCTATCTCTTACTTTTCAATGCTTCAATTGAATTTATGAAGCAATTGTTTTTCAATTTGTCATCTTAAGATGGAATGTTCTGTTTCATATGACAGATTTCAATGACTATTTAAGCATGCTAGTGGAGGGAACAAGAGAAATGTGTCAACTGTAAATGAATGTGCCTTCAAGGAAATAAGACTGAAGGGAAAAATGAGATACCTGGTGAAGGCAACTGTATTTTTTTGTAAATATTCTGATATTTTTCAACTGTTTAAAGAAAATGGCAGAAAAACCCAGAGTGTGGTGGAAGTAGCAGCTATATACTGTCAATATAGTCATAAAACTTAACAGCCTTGTGAAACACAGGTTACAAAATGTTTGTAATGGTGAAACTTGCATTTAATAGTTAGAGGTAAAGGAGCTGTTTCCAGATGCTTTGACATAACATATGAAAATTTGACGTGAACTTTGTACTCCACTTTGCAGAGACTCTTTGATCTCTCAATGATTAGAGAAAAAGCAGGGTGTACGTGGAGTGGATGGGAATCAGAGGAGAAGCTCTGTAAATAGCAACATGTAAATAGCTACAGAATAGGTTAAGAAATGAAAGCAGGTAACCTCATGAGTATGTTTAATGTGTACATTCTGTATGAATATTGATATCAGCTGTTACAGGATAAGGACTTTCTGTTTCAAGTACAATAGCACAGATTTTCCTTTCAGACTGTGCTTGAAAAAAGAGGGGCTTCATTACACAGAAACAGGAACGTTCTTAAATCGTGCTCTTTAAAACTATATATAAGTTGATTTTCCTGGAGATCTGCAGTATTCACCCAATCCCACTCACCTTTCTGTCAGTAAATTTCATTGTTGCTGCATTGAGTTCCTGACAGAGCATGAAATGCCCTCCCACGCACTCAGGGTGCCAGACAGTGTTTTCATTATGAATTCCACGCTGGAGAGTCATTTTTCGCTACCTCAGGGTTGTCAGGTTCTTCCTTTCTTACCTGTGTGCCAGAATAAGCAAATAATGTTGGTACTTGTTCTTTGGGCTCTGTGAGCCCCGCACGCTCCTGGAACAGCAGTCTTTGCTGCTTAGTGCACCACAACAAATTTTTGCTGTCCCTATTCTCTGAAGGAAGCTTGCAACTAATGTGTTGCAGAAATTGGAATCTGAGGGTTAGTTCTCATGTCTGTATGGCAATAGATGCTCCCTGGTCTCAGAGAGCTGTATTTGGAGTCCTGTGGGGGGTTCAGACGGTGTTCAGATATTGTAAGAAAAAAACCTTTATCTGCTCTGCTTTTAAATATTCTAAAGAATGTGTAACTGAGCATGGAGTGGTTTTATGATATAACTGATCTAAAATGAACATACCAGTAGACCCCCCTAGTAGGGATCCTGTGATAGATGTCTTGAAATAATGTACAGTATTCAATTGTGATTTTAAAAAGACAAACAAGGAGATCAAATATCAACTGCCACCAATGAAATAAGTATCTAATGGTTTAAAAGCACATAACGTAATGTGTAGTGTAGCTAACTCTCTGGTGACACTTAAAAGGCTAGTTTATGTAAAAGCAAGCAACTGCTGTGAAAATACTGAATGCATATACTCAGGTCATATAGTTTGTGATCATTTTAGTCACACTCTTACTGCAAAGGAAATCCAGGCTATGATGCAGGAGAAAGTCATGCTGAAGTAGAGAATACTGGTGTGTTAGTATTCCCTCAGGTTTAACAGATTCCAGGAAGATTGGGCAGATGTGCAAGAGATACTCCAAAATCAACACAACAAAAAGCAACTGTTGCTATAAAAAGTTATATACTCTTCCAGGAGGAGAGAGGAGGAAAAATCTTCAATAAAACTGAAACAGTTGAGATTATCCACAAATCTTTTGTGTTTTATTCACTGAATTTATTCAGTGAGATAATAGAGCAAAATATAATCACTTTTCACTAATAAAGTCATATTAAAACTGCAGAACATGTGATAGTGAAATCGTTCATGATCAAAGAAGGGTAGGCAACATGGTTTTTTTGTTTGTTTGGCCTCCATATTTTGCAAAACCTGGAGGCTTCCAAAGAGGAAAAGCACAACAATTTTCTGTTAGTACAGCAGAGAGATGACAGGAGTTGGGGGGAGAGAAGTTGAAGCACAGTCTATGTAAGTTGTTCCATGCTCTCTCATGCTTGCACTATATCTAATTTTAAGGGAATCCCTCTCCCACTTTGACCTGAATTCTCCTATTCGCTGCCTGGGTTCTCTGCTTGTCTTCCCTCTGCCTGTACTAGGATTTTGAGATTTAAATGGCACAGGTATAAAATCATACTGTCTCTAGAGCCAAATAGTATATAGCTATTACAGTTACTTGGGCCTATTAGTCACTGATATTTTAGTTACCTATGAAAAGCCTTAAAAGGCTGTTGGCAACATTGGTTTTTCCACTTAACTTAAAACGGCTTGGTCTTGGATTTTTGGACCAATGTGCTGCTATTTTTGTCATCAACAGTGCAAATTAAATATTCAAGTCAGAGATAGAAGTCAAGTGCACTTGCAGAACTAAAGGATTTTTACTCACTTAATGATCCTGCACTGCCTCTTCTGAGTTGGGGGCCATTTGCTTTCAGTTGATAATCCTCACATCTGCTTGTAAGTATTAGATGTGAAGTAAAAAATGAAGTAGATGTCCTGGTGGTTTATTTATTTATTTTTTTTGTTTTGTTTTGTTCCTGTTTAATTATATTTTATGTTTTGTGATGAAGGAAAAAAAGAGAACTTGGTGGCACTGCATGGTCTCAACTCTGGGGAATACCATTCATTACACGTCAGCCTTTTATTTTCCTAACCAGAAATTGGGTAAACCCAGTGTGGTCATTGGTTGTAGTTTCATAACTAATTTCTCCACAACGTAGGTAGAGAAGAGTTGATCTGATCCACGGAATCGTGAGCTTATAGCAAAGGCTTACAGTAAAGTTATGTTAACGTGTACCATTACCATTTGTTGCTACCCAAAGTGCCTGGATGTTTTCCCATTTTAATTAATTTTACCTCATGGTAGTCTCAGACTGGACTTTGCATTGAGTTCAGAACTTGTTTTATGAGTGTGTATGTTTTTAAGGTGCTCTCCATTTCAGATCTAAATCTGTGTTCTTCATTTATATACTAATTTTCTGGAACAGTGCCTTCTGACATGGTTGACTGCACATTATTGTTAAAACCATGAGAAAACACTTGCAAGTCGTGTTCAGGCTTTGCTGTGTCTCCTTTTGCAATTTATATTAATAATTCTAGGGACAGAATGAATGGTCTGGACTACACTTTCTGTCTGCTTGTAACATAGTCATATGTATTCAAATCTAATATTTCATTAAACCATGTGGTCTCAAGTCTAGTCTTTCTACAGGGTTGTTTTGAACACTTGGCTACTCTTGTATCTTAAGAAGTAAGCCACTATTGCTATTAAATGATGGCAAGAGACAAAGTGACAGAGCAGTTTTGGTTATCATATTTAAATGTAAGCAGGTTGAGGGCAGCCTGTGTTCTTGTCCGATGTGTTGAACTAGTACAGTATGTTCAGATTTTCAGGTAACGGGACAGCAGGCTCTACAGAGTGCTTCAGTGTTGATGCACATAAGAATCATAGTATAGTTTGTGTTACAAGGAACCTTTAAAGGTCATCTAGTCTAACCCTCCCCTGCAGTGAGCAGGGGCATCATCTGCTAGACCATGTTGTGTGGTGTCTTGTCCATCCTGACCTTGAATATGTTCAGGGATAGGGCATTTACCCCCTTCCTGGGACAACTTGTGCCAGTGCTGCACCACCCTCACTGTAAAAAATTTCTTAACTTTTATTTAGTCTAAAGTTGCTCCTTGTCCTATCACAACAGACCCTGCTAGGAGGTTTGTCCTGATCTTTCTTTTAGATCCCCTTTAAGAACTGAAAGGCTGAAGTGAGCTCTCCCAGCAGTTCCATGTCTCTGCTGTGTTGAGAATTCCAGACCTGGATGCAGTGCCCAGGATCTCAGGAAGGTGGAGTGGAGGGACAGAATCACCTCCCTTGACTCTCTGGCCATGCTTCTTTTGCAGCCCAGGACATGACTGGCTTTTTGGGCTGTGAGCATTCCTGGCTCATGTCCAGCCCCTCATCCACCAGCACCCTCAAGTCCTTCTTGGCAGGACTTTCCTAATCCCTTCCCCTGTCCCTCAGCCATCTCAAGTTAATTATCATGCAAAATGGGGTCTACTGCTAGTGTTGAAAAATGCATACACCACAAGTTTCTTTGGATTTAAGGACTGTATCTTCATGGTCTGTAGTTGGTGGCTATGTTTACTGTAAAAGTATTCATTTGTCACTTTAATATATGTCTTATCTGTTATGTTTGTTGGGCCTTTTTGCTCTTATCTAGTTTTATCTGCCTCAACCCATTTTTCTTCTGTTATGTATTTTCTGGTTTTGGACCTATCTAAATCAACCCATTTGATATACTTCCATTCTAGTTGTTGACTTGAGACTTTATTAAAAGCTACAGTAGAGATTCTGAGAAGATATTTGATCAAAAAAACCCCAGAAGTCTGTCTTGAAATAACCCATATAAGGCTATGTTCGAGATACAGTGGGGTGCTTATTCAAAAGTAGTACTAAACTGGGCACCCCCTTTAAAATGGGAAATGATTTTGTGCATGACATAGATAAAAAAATATTAAATTCCTTATTGGTTTATCCTTGCAGAGTTTTGATTACAAGAAACTTAGCTTAATTACTATGGTACTGTTAAACTGTTCTTCCCTGATGTTCCTTGTAGTTCCTCTGTGCCTGGCCTTTTGTCTGAGCAAGAGACTGACCCAAGCAGTATGATGCAGTACCTGCTTTTCTTACTGTTCCCTGCAGTTCACTTTGAATCTTATCTGACTGCATCTTGATAAAAATCAAAGATTAGGAGGCAAAGAAGCACAAACAAATGAAAATGATGCTGAGAACTGAACAATCTGAAATACTTATCAGTCCCCATGTTTCTTGCCAAATATCTCTTTGTTGTGTGCATTAATGATGACAACAGCAGTTCAATTGGCTTGATATATTATTATGCATAGTTTTAAAATAGTAAATTTGATGACTTTTATTGCTCCATTCTAATGTGAAAAAGTTAAATAATTACTAAGTGTAATTGCTAAAGTTCTTTGGTATTGCAAGATGGGTCTTAGCCCTACCCTCTCCCCTCTGCCTCTCTTCCCCCATCTCTTTTGATATCATCAGTTTAAAATGTAATTGAATGGTGTCTGTGCTAAACCTCCACCAGAGAGATTTGGGCTGCTCTTGAACTCTGAGAGGCACAAATTGCAAGCTAGAGAGATGTCTTAAACCATCACTTTTAGGCAGTGTTGGGGTTTCCTCTGGAGAGTCAGACGTGTAAGTTTTCTCAAAGACAATCTGCCAGTGACATCATGGGACCACACCTGGGAGATGTTCGTGTTCTGGGGGAAAGCCAGACCATGATTTTTCTGCTCAGTCCTTAGAGTTCCCCCAGTTCGTGCAGGCAAGGGGGAGACTGCCTTCAGCTGTTTGTGGTTGGTAGTTGTGTGTAAAGCAAAAGTGTACTCGAGTGAAAAGTCACAAATAATAACCTGTTTTCAAAGACAGTGGAAGTGTAGTTGCTCTTTGTTTCTTTGTAAGTATCCAAAAATCAGGGTCTGTTTAACCTGAAGAATGCTTTGGTAGTTAGATTGGTTGTAATTTCATTCACTCGACTTTTTCTGTCCAGTTTCAGTAGAAAGTGATACCTGAAGTGAATGGTTTGCAGCAGAAAACACCATTTGAGTATTTCATTAAAAGGTGTGAGTTAATGAGAAATGTTCACAAAATGTGTTAGAGGGCTTACACTTAACATGTTGGTGACAAGGCTAGAGAGGTGTTTGCTAATTAAGGATTGTGTTCTGCAGTTCTTAATTCTGACACAGTAGTTATGTTATGAATAAATGTCAGCTGCACAGCTGCACATGCTTTTGGAAAGGATGGATGCTTGAATAGTTTAGTAATGGAAAAATAAGTCAGAAGAGTGTATTCCAAGGTATTTATCTATAAATCTGAAAAGCTTATATTGTTTGTAGGTGATTGAGATCATCAAGACTATCTTACTAGGAAAGCTAATGCATCTTTCTGTGCAAACACTGAACATATTTAGGGATGTGGCTTTTTCTTGTTGAAACATGTTATAGCATAAATATGGGATCTTAGGTTTTGGATCTTGAATGTTGTTAACTTTGCGTGAAATGAGATTTTTTTTTTTTGTTTGGAAAAGCTCTGTTAAACAGATTGTTTGCATTTTCATGGCTTTCTTTATGAGATTTTGAAGGTACATCATTGGTTATTGAATACTGAGGATTTAATTTCCAAAATAACCATTCCATAACTAAATAATTCAGTGCAAAATTTTATGACAGATGTATTAGCTGATAAACTTAGCAACTGTCTTTATTTACAACTGTTTTTAAATACATTGCCAAGTAGAAAGTAATATTACAGAAGAAATAAAAGTATTGTCAGATAAAATTATTAGCAAAAGTGAAATTAAATGGCACATTTTAGCTACTGCTAACCTCTACAAGTAAATAAGTTCTTAGATTTCAACCAGCTACAGTTTAAAACTGTAATATGCCAGCATAGATCTCAAGAGCAGTTCATAAAGAGTTCTTAGGTAATAGGTACACTATACCATGCAGTAATGTAGTATGATACTGTAGGAGCTGACAGAAGTATATTATTTGAATTTTTTGAAAGGTACTATTCTGATCATATTTTTGCATGCAAATTTTAATATGATAAAATTCCCAAATTAGGGTTGCATATAGATTTGAATAAGTTGCATATAGATCTTCAAATGAAACTGTGAATGTGTAAGGAACACTTTACAGAATGACTTCAAAAAAACAATTGAGGGCTAGTTCACATAAGTATATTTCATTTCCCAAGTCAGCTTTCAGATGCTGAAAGGTTTGGAATGTTTCTAAAGTAGAACTGATTTGTGCAAAAATGCACCAGAGACACTGTGCAAGCACATGATGTGTGCTTCATGCAGTGGCTAATTGATACTAACTGAGTAATTCAATGTAACAGATAATCCATTTTTTACAAAAATATGTGAATTACTTGAGGGAGGATTTACTGCTTGTGCCCTTGAAGGAGAGTAGAGCAAAAAATTGAATGTAGGTCACTGATGGATTGGGGAGTGTCACACAGATTCCCTTTCAGCCTTCACTGGGGTAAGCTGCAGTCCAAAACTCACAGTGCAGTTTAAAGAGATGCTGTTGATTTCATAGTGACTCAGTAGGGCAAAATGTAGCTTTTCCTGCCTCCAGTGCTAGACAAAAATAGATTAATCTTCCTGAGTGCTCTGAGGTACAACACTATGTTTTTAACTGCATGCCCTCAGGCTGATGTACCTGAATAGACCTGGGGAGTTGCTTCTGGGCTTGGGGAGATAACTGGGAGGTGGTATCAGGAAACACCTCACAGAAGACTTGGAGAATAAAACAGGGCATGAGGAAAGGAAACAGTGCCAAGCTCGTGGCAGCCTTGTCCAAAACATTGGCTCTACTTGTCTAAATATTATCACTATCAAAGTCCTGGTAAGAGGATGTAGTTTGCATGCAGTGTAAGGATCTCATACGATGTATTCTTGCCTTCAAAAGCGAGGAACAAAGAGTGAGACTTAATTTCTTGTTTTTTTTTTTTTTTTTTTTTTTTTTTTTTAAACCTACAAGTTCTCTTTTAAATGCTTTCCTCACTTGGACAGGCAATAAATAAGAAATAAATAGCTGTTTGAAACAAATGACCAGCCAGGAATAGCTGTGCAGATTTTTAAGATTATTTACTTTGCTGTTGCAGTGTCTTACGCTTTTGTCTTATCTCTTACCACCAGTTTGTTTGAAAAGTACTATGTACACTTATGTATATATATTTACACTTCAGTTGAGATTTAAGCACTTGTGTATATGGCAACCTCTCTTAGAACTTATTTGCTCTACTAAATATTGGTGAGTGACGTAGCTTTGGGTTTATTTTGAGACCGAGTTTTAGTGTGTTTTGATTTGGGGAGAACCTCCCTTAGAACTTTTCAACTAGCTAAAAAGAAATTTGAGACAAACTGAATACTCTGTGTAGTGTATGGATACAATCTGTGATCTTTGGGAAACAAGCATCATTATGAGTCTTAATGCCATCATACCATTTTCAAAGTGGTGAATACATTTTGTATGTACTCACTTGGAGGCTGGATGTAGGCTGGATATAAGATGGTTTTTCTCAGTTCCATATTTTGTGGCAAAAAGCGTTTGTTGAAAGCATGATTGCACCTTATTAGAAAATGAACAGGTTTTTCCTGGCCAAATTAGTACAAGGTTGCTTTAAATTAGGACGAATATTTTTATTTATATTAATATTAATAACACATTTTAACATGTGGTTTGTCATTGAAAAAGAAGATTCTAAACCAGGCATATGATTTTAAATAAATATTTTATTACTGTCTCACTTTACAGACATTTTCCTTATAAAATTAAACAAATTGGAATATGAATTCATCTCTTTTTCGGAAAGAGTTCCTGTATCTAGCAATACGATATCAAGATAATATCAAGCAAAACTTAGAGAAAGAGCTTGAATACTAGGAACTTAAGCATAACATGCACTTTGATTTTGAACTCTGTAAGAGTAATTCACATTTACATTTTGGTGGTTTTTTTTTTTTTTTTTTTTAGTGGAGATTTGCCACCCACAGATGGGTGGCATGAATTTGGAATCTGTAGGAGTCACAACCAGACAGATTTTGAATCTTGCTTTTGTGTGTATTATTAATTAGATTAACCATGCTCATGCTGGATGCGAAGTTACATGGGAGTGCATGAGAACATTTCTATTCAAATTGTGGGGCTTTTAGGTAGTTCCTTCTGTCTGTTGTGGAAGTGACTAGTCCACTTGTGCCTTGAATAGTCTGCTAAACACTGGGGAAAGGTGCTACTTTCAGACTTGACATTAACAAAGCAATAATCATACCAAGTAGCAGTGCTCTGACCATGGACCGTGGGCTTTGGACAGCAGAACTTCCAGTTTCCTTCCTCTGGAAGTGCTTTGTTTTTGGTGCTGGCCTGTGTTCACCCTTGCTCTAGCTTTACACCTAAAGAATGTAATCTGTATGATCATTTCTACTTAATTAATTATGCTTCCATCACCTAATGTTTAAACTTGTTTTCTTTGGTTAGTTACTCTTTACTCTTCATCACTGCCTTGTCTCCTTTGTGGCCTTTATTCTTTGCCTTTCTCACCACTCTGTCTTGCAGTCTGGTCTATGTCCCCCTCCCTGCAGTGCTTTTTGGGCCTTTTCCATTTATGCATTTCGGATTTGTTTCTGCAGTGTTGTTTTGTCTCTTGATTTTTACTAGGAGAGTGGTCCTGTTATTCCTGTGCTTATTTAAATATGTCTTCAGATTTTTCTGTGTAGCAGATAAGTACTTGCTACACATAAGAAGGGAACTATTGCTATATTAGAATTCCTGCAATTCAGCTTCTCTTCCTCTTGAACTTGAATATGAGGGTATCTTCCTTCATTTTTGACCTCTAAAGAAAGAAATATTCAAGTTTGGTTTTGTTTGCTTCCTCCTGTATCTGATTGAGAGCATGGTTTTATACATTTAACAGTACAGCGAGACCAGTCTTTGATGTTGTCTTACACCAGCAAAACTCAGAAAAGGAAAAAGAGTTCTTAACACTGATATTCTGATAAAGTTTTATTTCCTTTGTCTATACTGAAAAAAACTGACCCGGTACTCCAGAAATGAAGTTGTAAAGAAGGAACTTAAAATTTTGACACAAATTGTTCAATAAAATTATTTTAAAATTTATGGGCAATAAGATAATGTCATTTATTTGGAAATACTCAAACAGAGGTTTTAACTTAGCTGTATATTTATTTAGAACTGTATTTCCTTCTCTTAGTTTTAAAGGAAATTGACATTAAACAGTAGTCAATGTTGGCATATATGAACTGCTGTGATGTCTCAGGAAGTCAGACCAGTACCACATTCACTTTTCCTGAATTTCTCAAAGTTAATTTATCAAATTACAAGATGAAATTAACTGATTCCTCGTTTGACACTCTACTATAGAGCACTGAATCTGAGAGGAGGGTTTAGCTTTTGATTTCTAATCAAATGAGTACTCACAAATGTGACTGAAAACTGCTAGTGGTGTTTGAATACAGAAAACAATACTTGTGTCATAGAAAACAAGCCAATAAAAAGTACTTGAGCGTTAGCACTTTTTAGAAGCCTGGATTATGAACTCCAAAAGCTGATCAAGATCTTTATAGAGATGATGCTACATAGAAAGTAGCAAGAGTCTTGTGCCAATGCACAGCTCTGGGCTGACCGGAATGTGCTGTGCAAGGCGGGGAAGTGTAGTGTGCTCTGCGGTGTGTTTGTGCTTTTATGGTGCATTTCTGCTTGTGTTTGTTTGCAGCAGCAGAGACTCCAAGCAGTGCTGGCAGCCTGAGTTGTCTGAGGCATAAAAAGGAAAAAAGCCATGCACCCTCCCTCCCCCTGAGAGTGTTAACAGATGTACCAACTTCTGGGAGTGAAACACTTTGGTGTGCCGTTGTGACTTGAGTTACTTATATTCCCCCTTTGCATGGAGGAGGCTACAGCTTGGCTGTTCAGACCCTTAAGTTATGACCACCCTTGCTTTTTTCACTGGGGCTGCTGCTGTGTGTTCTGCTGTAGCAGGTCCTGCCAACAAGGGCTGCCGTGCTCTGCTGCTCTTGCTGCTGTTCTGTCCACTAGCAAGTGTCTTGGCAGTGCCAAGGGGCACAGAGAAAGGTCTCGTCAAGTGTATGGGTGTTATGGTTCCAAATCTCTGCCTGGTTCAGGGGGGACAAATAGTGATATTTGCTGTAGAAGCTAATTTGGATGCTGAGGCATTGGTTTAATTTGCACACCTGTGCCTAATAATAGACAGTTTGATGCTAAAAGGCAGGGTTCATCTCCTGCTGTTGACGTAGATGGAGTATGTGCAAGTAAACCACCGGGGAATGTAGTCAGGATGTTTCTGGTTATGACTAAAAGAAAAGATGTGTCTCAGGAGAGTGAATAAGAGTTAGTTTTTTCTCCTTAGATATTTTTCTGGGAGTCATGAAAGATGCTTTATTGCATTACTTTGTTGAGAATGAAAAGCCAAAAAGCTGTTATTTTCTGAGTCATTTCCCAGAAATGGAAAGTGAAGATGAATACAGGTGCTGGTTTAGAGGCAGTTGTTTTCACAAGCTTGTGAGAGAAAGTATTCCTTTCGCCAAGTAAAAATAATGTAAGCTCATGTGGAAACTGACCTGCTTTCTATGCAGGTTCTAAGTTAGAAGATGACTTGAAAAACTTTTCAGTCCTCTAATATGAGGCTAGGAATCTAAACTTATCAATATTAGATCTTGTTCTACTATTTGTGTGCACATTGAAAACAAGTTGCTCAGGCAGTGAAATTGGTCATTCCAGTAGGTATGGTATCAGAGTAACTACTGTGTCCTTGCTTGTTTGTAAGTGCAGAGCTCTGGGTATGCAGGGGAATTCAGGTATGAATTTGGTAATGTGAGGTAAAATGTCAAAAGCAGTCAGCATTCTCAAACTCGTGTTGTGACTTGGTGCCACTGTATCAAAGGTGTTCAGTAGGAAATAATCCATCTGACAGTGCCTCAGACCTTATGATGCCTTTAAATTGATCCATGTTAGTTCACTTGGCAGACTGAAGTCTTAAGGGAAAAAAAATGCCCTTTCTGTGAAGCTCCTCAGACAGAGGAGCCCTGAACTAGCAAGACGGTGAATCCTGTCAGAAGCCTTTTTTCCTTGATGGTCTGTTGGATTTTAATAAGTTGTAGTAGGAGTTGTTCTGAAGCTGGAGACCATGTGGTGCATGTTCTGAGTGTCACAGACATGGGAAACCTAACTTCAACAGTAATCAAAGATGCACTGAAAAATAAAACTTGTACTACAGTAGCCTGGCCTGTTTGTTACATATGTGACACTTAATTTTGACTGAGAACTAGACCTTCATCTTAGTATAAAATCAGTAGTTATCATTTGTTGTATGTAGGCCTTAAGGGCTTTTCTCCATAGTCTACAGTGCAAGTGATAATAAAAAATGTTGTAAAGGAGTGTTTTTAATGGCTATATTATTCTTGAACAGCAGTAATTAAAATTTGCAAAAGTTAAATCTAGTTTTAGAACAAATGCTGTGCCTTGTACTGAGCTGATCCACATAGCTCACAGAATCTACCTTGTGTGTTCTCTGCATGCTGTAGGTACCTCAGCTACAGCAACAAGCTAACAGCATTAATGCAGCTAACAGAGGAGGTTTATTATGTTAATGGTTTTGTTCCTTTTTGTGGAAAACATGGATTATCTTTTTAGAAACAAATCACCACTTTATTTGTTCTCATTTTATATTTCATTTGCTTTTCAGGTTTGCTTTCCGTTTTCTTATCTTGTTTTCTGTTTTGAGGTAATGTTTTTGTAATCTCAAACCCTTTCAGAAGCTGACAACATCAATGTCTTTGAATGAGATTTTTCCTCTTCCTCCATTGCCTCACTCTCCTTCCTTCAACTTTCTCACATCTTACTCCTTACATCTCTCATATTTCCCAAAACTTCAGTCTCTTCAAATCCTCTGACTTGACTGTTGTCTGAAGATTACATTTCATGCATCTCTCTCAGTTAAGCATTGCTTTATTTCACTGGTTTTAATGCTGTCTCATCCTTACTATTGTTGGTATGAGTGCAGTAAGGGAATTTCTGCGCTGTTGGAAATACCTGTAAGCAGTAAAATTAGTGCTTGCCAAGTAAAAATGGAGATATATTGAGGGACACAATTTTAAGGAGCATTACAGGTAATGTGGGATAAAATGACAAGCGGTAATGCAGAATAACTTTTTTGAAATTTCACCATTAAGGCTGTTTTTCTCACTTCAACATTCTTCCTCCTGTGTACATTTTAACCAATCTCGGTTTTAGATCTGACGTTTGTTATATTAAAAAAAGAAGGTAGAGATGTAACTCAGGTTATGTATGAACTACAACTTTCAGTTTGAAATTCCCCCACATAGACATTTGACCCGCGAAATTTTAACGCTCTTTAACAGAAATATTGCCTTTCACTGCGACCATAATGCCTGTGGCAAACTGCCAGGAGAATATTGGTATCCTTTGAGGTTTATCTTTGATATTGTATGTCAAGTAAAACCAGAGCACTTACACAAAGTTGGTTGGTTGCAATGTATTTTTTCCCAGCATTGTCTCCCCAAAATGACTTTGTGCATTAACTGCAAAAGACGTGGGGGCCTGTTGTTCATAAAGCACAGCATGGTGTGTTATCCAGGTGCACCTGCTGGCCTGCAGTTGCTGTTGCATTTGTTCAGTGTAGACCACTGCTGTGATTGACTGTAGTGGAACTAAATAACACTTAAGATATCATGTGTGGTTTGATCTCACTGTACTGGACTGAAATGCCCAACTTAATTCGTGTCAAGGGTTTCATTGGACTCTTATGTGCTACTGGTGTTTTTATGACGAACAGTTAGGACTGAAGTTGACCTTAGATGAAGTTTTATGACCTGTTGCCAGTCTGGAATGCCTTCAGTTCTGTCCTCTTTTACAAATATTTTTAAGCACAATTCCACAACAAAGATTTGGAAATGCCTGTAAGCCCTATAGAGTAAAAGGGAGGTACTGTCCTATGTGCCCTAAGAGGCAATCTTAATGTCAGAAGTTACTACCTCTCCTTTGCTGCCTCTGTCATACCTCTTGATGTGGCAGAGCTGGGAAATAACAGAGGAGCTCACCTCCCCTTCAGAATAACATTTTAAGAAATTGGTTCCTCCCTCTCTCTCCATATCATTGTGACATGACCATGCTTACAGTTGGGTTAGAACAGCTCAGACAGCAGCAAACTGAACTGCAGGGCAGAAACAAGTGGGTAAAGAGCACAAGACAGAGGACAGAACTTCCTGAAGTCAATAATGTGGGTGAAATCCCAAGTGACATCTTAATAGTAGATATAACTGTATGGCTAGTGATAGGTATCTGTGGTTTGCTCTTATTTATCACAGTATCTGTTATCTAAAATACATAGTATGATCCCCATTCAGAACTCAAAATTTTCTTTTCAACCACTAGACAAATGAAAGCTAAAGAACAACATTTTTAAAAATACAGAGGAATCCCAGTCTCTCTTGCTTGTGCAGTTCTGCAGTGGCATTTTGGAAGTGTAGTGATCTTTCTGAGGGGAAAGATAAATACACAGATAGTACAACCTGAAAACTGCTGCATGTTCAAGACAATAAAGCAGGAAAATAGTTAAGCCATCTCAAAAATAGCAAGTTAGTTTCTCTCATTCATTTTGTAATTTTCAGTATAAGGATCCAGCTCAAGGAGAATTGGGTACAAACATGATGGGAATGTAACTTTCTTCATATTTTCTTTCACTACTGTAAGCATAGTTATGTTTTTTTTGTCTAAATGAACAGATGATTAGGGAGAAAACCCAACCACTGTGCTTATCAGGTTTCTGTAATAGAAGCCATTTCCATTGTAGAATGTCTCCTCAAGTTTGATTTTTTTTTTTTTAATTTTGTATCAACGCTGTTCATTTTTTAAATGAGTGGAAGACAGTGGAATGTCAGAGTTATGCTATCCAGTTTACTGCGTATCCTTTTGTAGTGTTGAAGGCAAGTGCAATGCTGTTCAGTCAGTCTGATCGTTGTCTCTTCTGGTGGAGTAGAGAGATCTCTGAGAGTGTGAGGCCTGAAAGATAGTTGTGGGCTTTTGTGAGCCTCTCTGAGTGAGTTGGAGGGTAATTGCATCAAAGAGAACAGCTCACTTCCTTTTGCACTGCCCACTACAGCAGGGCAATTTTTTTTCTTGCAGAGAATAAGGGGACAGACAAAGTGTGTTTACGCCTCATAAATATTCCTATCTTCAGAGATTGTGTACTGGAGTAAATTCAGTTCATGATTCAAGTGGGACTCGGTACTGTTCAGCAAAACCAATGCTAATTGGATTTATATAGTCAATGGTTAAATTAAATTCAGAAAAGGGAGAAGCGTGGCAGTGACTGGTTTACTCAAGACAGGAAGAGAAGGATCTTCCTCTGCTTTTAGCAGAAGAGAGGAAGAAAAGCTCCATTGCACAGCCGCCTCTGAATATCCTTCTTACTAGGATCAAAATTGACAAGGAATCTGTTTAAATATTGAAGTGAAATAACACAGTGGGAGTGAGGAAACCACATGTCACTTAAACTGCAGGATGCATATCCAAAACAGTATTGGAGGTGCAATCAATAATGAATATGAAAGCACTAATTTCCTTCTAAAACATTTGTATGCCAATTTCAAACATCCAAGGTCAAGAACACCCACAATGTGTATAGATAGTGTATAAACTGGTGATTGCAGTTTAGACAATTTGCTTGTTCTTTTCAAAACGTGTAAAAATAGTCTTCTGAAGTCTCTTAAAGGGCAGTGGCAAAAGAAATGTAACTTTGGAGAACATACAGCACTGATATACGTCCATTCCTATTTAAAAAAAACCTGTTCAACACCTGATAATCATTGATAATTCACTGTTCAGTCATTAGGGATTTTAAAAAGAATGCTTACGTTTAGGAAAAAAAATAGATTGTATTAAAATATCCTGTTTAAAATGCAAGAAAAAGCTGGTTTTTTCCATGATTGACTACTGTTTTGACCCATATAAAATATGGTAAAAAAATCATGGTATCATCAATAAGAATGCTCAGAAAACACTGAAAACAAACACTTGATCAAAGCTGAATACAGTTTGAAGATGCTATTTGTAAGTATAGGTTATCCTACACTATCCTATTCAGTCTCCGTCTTTACAGGGGTAGTATGCTCCAAGGCAGCTCGCACTCATTCTGTTAGTTACAGTGTTCAGGTGCTCTGTTCATACATAGCACAGCAGTACTTAAAGGAAGGTTGTCATTCTTTAAGCAAGATCTTAAAAAGGGAAAAAAAACATCAACAAAACAACAGAAAAACCAACCCCAAATTTAACCCCCCTGAAGGCATGGTGAGGGCTGGAAGGTATTCATAGAATCAAAACCACAAGCTGCAGACAGGAAGCAGCTGCTAGAACTCCCTCCCCCCGTGCCTGCTTTGGGGAGTCTCTGGGCCATTTGGACAAAATTAACCAAGAGATGAGCAGGGCTGTGCTGCTTGTGCAATTTGGACTTTTTCAGATTCTTGTAAGAGCAAAGCTGTCAAGAGAATCTTTCATAATTTTGGATTAGCAACTGTAGCCTCGTCACTGACCTCAAACTTGGAAAAGAATGGGATTTTAAGCATGATTTGTGTTTAATGTGCATACATTTGTGTCCATAATTGAATATTGGTTATTAAAGACTTTGTCATTATGGTCCTAATAACATGGCATTGAGTTTTATGGATTCCTGGAGAGCATTTGGTTTTGTTTCTCCTCCTTTAATGTTTAGGATTCATGTGTGCAGTTATGTCAGCCAGTCCCACTTTTCTAGTTGAGGAGTTTGCATGATCAGACTTATCACCCCTGATAAAAGGCATAAATTGTTAAAAAGTGTGTGCAAAAGGGGAAGGAGGACTTTGGTTAGTGAGGGGTCCAAGCAGCCCTTTGCTATTGTTGGAAACAAATGTTTGCTATTGTTAAAAACAAATGTTTTTAACTACTGACCTAGAGAAAAATGCTATGCATACTTTACATCTGTAATGTAAACATGTGACATCAAGTGTTGCTTGGTCTAATTTAGAGATGTGAAAAGAAAACAACAGAACTTTGTTTTGGATATTTCTAACTTAATATCAGATGTTCCATTTTTACTAAAAGAGGTAAATATGCTTGCCCTTAACTTGTCCTTTTGGATATCAGGTCATCTGTTCTCATATCTTCCAGGGCAGTTTTTAAAAATTGTGTTCTCCTGTCTCTCTGTCTGTGCCTGCTTTCCTGGTGCTCATTTGCCCTCCTCACCTCTGGTTCTTACAAAACTTTGGAGAAAACATTGCATCTTCTACAATTGTTGATTCCCCAGGGCTTTTGAAGTCCCAGCAGTTTGCATCTCTGTAGTTAGCTTATCTACAAACAGAAGGAGGCAACACCCAGGAGGTTTTTTTGTCTTGACTACTTTTTTTTTTTTCTCCTCTGGAAAAGCTTTCCTGCCACTTTGTTGTGAAGACACTGTGGAGGCACTGGAGAAAATGGGTACTGGAGGAGGCTTCCCTAGGGCAATGCGTGTATGGTATGAAGGTCGGCATGCCTGGAGCCAGCAGCACCTCTGAACTCTCCTCTCGCAGCTGGGAGCTGAGGCTCAGTGCTCAGAGGAAATGTGCATGACTGACAAAACCAGCTTTTACAGCAGTCTTACCCTTGCTACTTCTGCATGAAAGCATTTGGCACCTGGTTGCAAACCTTTTTTTCCATAGTTGCTGGCAGGCTGCTGGCAGGCTGCTGTCAGTCACACAGACTTGGCTCGGGGTCGTGCATTTCTCTGCCATGGGACAGTTGGTCTGTTTTCCTTACTGCTATTATGCCAGCGCTAAGCCTTGATGGGAAAGAGGGATGAAGTAGTCCTCAGATGTGTTTCCTGAGGATGTAGCCCAGTGGAAATGGAAGAATGGACATGGAACGAGAGAGGCCAGAATCAGGGTAGCTGAAGGTAGTGTCGGTGGGAAAACAGGCAGCATCCCACAGCTGGCGATTATCCTGGTGGAAAGTAAATCTGTTGTAAATCTGAAGGTAAATCTGGCTTTCCTTTGGGTTGCACCTGTCAGTGCTCTACACCTAAAGCTTGGATTTGATTATTTCAATGAGATAAAAATCAGTATTTGTTTAATGAGACCTAGACTATTACATGTCTACCTGCTGGAGGTCTGCAGTCTGCAGAGTTCCGAAGAAGATGTTGGTGCAGGTGCCAGTTCGTGTAAATTGTCTTTCACATTGTTGTGTCTGTATGATTTCAATTCTTCAATGCATGCTATCACAGTATTTAGTAAAGGTGTATTTGCGCAGCTGGTATTTCAAATTTGCTTTTTGTTTTTAAGGGCCTGTTAGAGGTGCCAGTATGGAAGATGAAGGTTTGCTTTTAGGTCATGTTTTTTCTTCCCTTTTTTTTTTTTTTTTTTTTTCTTCTCCTTTCCCCCCCCCCCCCCTTTTTTTTTTTCCCCCCTTCTTTCTTCCCCCCTTTCTTTTCTTTTTCATGAGTTTTCGTTTGTTTTGCCTTTTGGAAAAACCCTCATCCTTTCTCCTTCCCTAGAGGCTTGTGGTTTGATTAAAACTAACCTGAACCAAAACAGACTACTGACACAGTACCTGAACAAGGCAGATGGAGAGAAAACGTTCAATTTAACTTACAAACATGCTTTACTTGGAATAATATGCTCATTAGATCAGCAGCTGTGTAATCACCCTGGAGTTGTCTAGCTACATCTCCTTTTTTTTTTTTAACATCTGTTAACGAAGTCAAATGTTAAATTTAGCAGTTCTTAGAGTCTTTTGGTTTGAAAGTTAGTGATGAATTAGTGTAAAATATTAATATATATTAATCTGTCTTCCCCATCTCTCCCTTTCCTCCCCTCCAAATGGAGTATTGATCCAGGGCTGTCCAGAGCCTGGTAAACTTCACAGTAGCAAATGATAAACCTTCTTCCTTAATATAAGTAATTTGAGAATATGTATAGGAATTTTATCTTATCTCTGAGTGACAGAGACATAAAATGATGATTTCTCTTTCTCCTCCTCCTCACCAATCTGATGTGTGAGTGAAAACAGCTTAATGGAAACTCACTGAGCATGTGGGCACGACTAGCGGTTCTGGCTTTAAAGTGTCCAGGATATGTGGCACTGAAAATTGGCCTCGTAAGATCCCTACCCTTGTGATGCAGAGCATATATTATTTTGTGTTGTGTAGGAACATGGGAGTTGTATTTGCATTAGCCTTGATTTTTATAATCTGCCAAGTGTATGCACATATCCAGATAATTAATATGTGCATGTACACATCTCAAGACTTCCTACCTTTCAATAATCCTAATTTGAGTCTCTAAAATGGTTAATTTCTCCTGTGAAATGAAACTGTTTTATATTTTTCATGCCAAAACCAATATGCCCTTCTTTCAATTAAAGGTTTCAAGTTATAAAAGGAAGAAAAAAACCCAGAAAATGTAACATAGCCCTGATAAGTAGTCTAAAGTGTGTGTAAGCATTTTATATTCATGGTTGTCTTGCTGATAAATTTTACTTGGAATCCATTTGGAAGCTTATGTAGTATTTTTCTCGTATGACAACATATCCTTTATTAAATGAGTAAATGCCTTTTTTACAGGCTTTTGAAGAAATTGATTCTTGAAATGACAGTGGTTACTTACACTGATACTGCGTGCACAAGTGAATGGTGCTAAGATTTTGTCAAGCATGGGGAGTAAAGCATCCTTCTTTCTGGGTAACAAATTACGGGTGTGCTCACTTCTCTGAAAAAGCAAATAGCAACTCTGTAGTTTCCTTTGAGAAGGTAGGTATCTGAACCAGTGTTATGCAGCCATCAGGCTCTCTTCATGGCTAGAGTTTAGCTTAAGAGTAGTAACAACTACATGTAAACCAAGTATTTTTATACTACTTAACACTGCTACACTTCATTATAACTCAAAGTCAGCCAACCAACCAGAACTATTTCAAAGTCTGTTGATAAGGGGCCATATTAGACATGTAATTACAGATTTAAAGTTTTCTTGAACATAAGAGTGCTCTTCCAACCCAGAGGCTGGAATGGAGACAGACCATGGCCAAGGAGCTTATCAGCTCCTCCGAAGGATTAATTTTCCTGTACAGTTGAAGATTTTTCTTCCTCCAAAATTTGATGAAGTAAAATAAGACCTGTTTATGAAGAAACTCATGTGAATGTGTCAAAAAGTAGGTTGGTATTGGAAACATTTTTTGTTGGCAGATAACTGCTTTATGTTATGCTAGTATGTTTCCACGTGTCTGCTAAATAAATTCACTTCAAGGGAGGGAGTAAAGCTAAGTTTTCAACAAGTTGCAATGTTCAACTAGTAAGCTAGATGCCCAGACTTTGAAAAACTACTTGATGCATAATACAGTTGTGAATTCTTGGTGACTTTTACCATGTCTTAAAAACACATCCTGATTTAAGTGCCTACATAGAAGCAACTGCTTTGGTAATCTAACCACAAGTAAGTCTTTCTAGGTTTTACTGGCATAATCTGTGAAACTGTTGCCATCAACATTTGTTGATCACATAATATTTTCAGTTGAAGTAAACATCGGAAATACAAATATGGACCTAGTCCTTACAGCAGCTGTCAGAAGCAAGGAAATGTTGCCTGTTTGGGGAGACAGTGGGTTGCAAAATGATTTACTTCCGTTTCTTCTAAAAGTGGAAAAGTACTTTTAAAATGTACTTCATCTGTTTTTTTTAACTGCATGATTTGCAAGTTCTTTAAAGAAACAAGATTAAAAAGGGACACCACCAAAATATAAAGACACATTTTAAACTCAGACACACCACTGCTATGGGAAGAAGTAAAATAGTCCCTCTAGTGTACTGCTGCTGTAAGCAGGCACAGGAACATCTGATGTGATTTTCTGAAGAGTATGGCTGCAGGAAATTACAAATTAGTGTTTTGGCAGGGGGTATTAAAGTCCTTACATAAATTGGAGACTCTGACCTACAACAGTAAGTCAAGTGAAACAATAATAAATAATAAGCTGAAAAAAATGCACTTACAGTAATTAATGAAGTAGAGAGTTAATATGTAGTGTGAGCAGAGCCTGAAACATGAATGAGGAGCAGAGCCACTCACGGGGGTGTGAGCTGAGGTGTGCTTCCTCTTTCAGGGCCATAGATTTGAATTTCATGTTGTATTTTGCATAAACTGGCTATGTACTGAAAAACAAACTTGGATGTTCGTATCTTCTTGAAGTGAGCGAGACTTTGATGTGACTTCTAAAAACTTGCTTAACCTCTGTCTGATGGTGTTAGGCAGTGCAAAGGAACCGTACTGAGGCTGGTGCAGTGAGGCTTCCTTTTACATCTGGAAGTCTCTTGCTAACATCTCTCAGTGTTAGGTTCCCTGCAGGAGAGTAACAGTTACTAAGTTTTCAGTGTGCAGAAATGTGACCTTGTAGAAACATTTCTTTTTTCATGTGTCAATGCTACTCTTTACTCAGCATCTGTTTTTTGCTGACTGTTCCAAGTAATAGTGTGTGCAAAGGCTCTGCAACCCTTAGTGCAGTTGTTTATCACAGAACAGAGTCAGGCATGGAAGCCCTGTTGTTTTGAACTTTGTACAAGCAAGAAGTGCTACTTTTGCACTTAAAATAAGATCCAGTTAAGCCTCATTCAAAGGTACAAGAGCATCGTTCAGAGTCCTTGCTGTGGAAGAAAACTGGGCAATCATATAGGGTTAAAAGGGTAAAAGGGATTAAAGCTCTGCTGAAAGGAAGAGAACAAGGCAAAAAAAGCACACGAAAAGCATTAAATTGAATGTTATGACCTTTAATGTGTATGGTACATAGTAATTTTGGAGTTCAGAATTGCACTATATTATAGGCTCCTTCATGCAACTGTACAGGGCTTCAAACTAGCACTGTTCTGAAAACCTCCTGAGTCTTTTCTTTGTGAGTTTGAAAATCAGACATTTTTCAGGATTTAATTTTGTTTTAATGAATGACTATTGAAATTCTGATCATTTATCTGACAACTCAGCCCATACATAACAGCAACCATGCACATGGACCTTGAAATTTGGGGGCACTTAATTGTTCCTGCAGTGGCTGGGAACTAAACAACGGAAACTTTGTGTGGAAGGAGAAGCTTTGTTTTCCTCACTTTATGTTGGAGCAAAGACATTTACATCTATGTGATATTGAAATAGTGTGTTGCCCACAAGTGGTAGTTTCATGTGTGATTACTGGTGTGAGTATTCTGGACATTTTCTCAGAATTCTTTAAGGAAACCATAACTGTGAGAAACACACCCCTCAGTAGGCACGGTTCTGTTTCTTGACTGAGTGCTGTCTTAAGCTTCGGTTTAGTAAAAGTGGTCAGTGGGTGAACATTAACTTTTCTTCTGTGGAAGTTATGTCTGTATTTTAATCTTAACCAAAGACTAGTGTGCTTAATGGTTTTAAGTTCTTAATTGTGTTATTTTGAAATAAAATGGTGATCTCTGCCCATTACCTTTCCCGTTTTTGTGATGCCAGTGTGGCCACACTTTGTCACTTAGTTCTGGAGAACGCAGTGTGTGTCTGGTGAGATGCTGACAGCTGTTGTGTTGATGACCATTTTCTTCTTACCAGATTATCCAGTGTTCAGTTTTTGATAGAGATCTGTCTGTTGACTTCCTAGCTTGTTAGTTAGCTCTTCCTGCAGTGCCAAACCCACCTCCCTTCTAAGAGCAGTGAAAATTATTAGTAGTCTTTTGTTGTCTCTAGTCATATAGTTCCTTTCTCTGTCCTTTTCTGTGTGCATATTCTCGTAAACACTCCTCTGGCTTCCTCAGTGTCTGTGGGTGTCATCGTGTGTCACTATGCCCATCCCCTCCAAGTCTTCACATCGGTTCCTAAAAAAGGTTTTCTATTCCTCTTAATTTATAAATCTTGCTTTTGTTTGTGTTCATATTGATAGCTGTAAAATGTGATTTAGCAGTACATTTTGGGAATAATATTTGCTAGTTACTCACCTAAAATTCATAGTTTCCTTTGTACAGCTTGGCTTTTTGTGTTATTTTGAAGCAACCATAATTATCTGTGAAGAGTAAGCTGTACCTCTGCTGGGTTTGATTATTCTAGATAAGTGAGAATCCCTCTAAGGAAAATGGTCTGTGTGGGTGGAATAGTTTGCAAAAGATTTTTTGTGTGCTGGGAAGTAACATGTTAAAACAAGAAAGGGATATTCAGTTCACCAGACTTGCCCCCCTTTGTTTTTAGCATTAAGCCTCTTTTCCCGTGATTTTGCCAATTAATGTCCACCCGTCTGTTAGACCATTTTGCCAGCTACTGAATTTTCAGTTAACTTCTCATACTGTCTTGTCTCCTGTGGCTTAGCAGTCCTTGCAACCCTGCACTGGAATTCTTGCAGGTGTGCAGAGGCAGGTTCTGGTGTGGTGTGGAAACCACAACTCCCCTGCAACAGTAACACTTTGTAAAGGAGTGTTTTTTCCCTTTTGACCTTTTGATTACTGTGAAATAGTTTTTAATTAACTTTGTAATTTATTCAGTCAGCTTTTATTCACAATTTCTAAAACTTATTCTAGGCCATGTTGCAGTTCTTCCGTTCAAAGGCAATATGTGCCCCAACCTTCGATTGTGTTCATAGCATATATATTTGTTTTTATAATTCTTTGTCTTTGCTGTAAGGCAAAATCAGGTTTTCTGTGACGTTCATTTTCACAGCAGCTTACATGAACCCCAAATGTGCCTTTCACAGGAGTAATTTAATGTTGTTAATTCTTAATTTTACTCATCTGCATATGAGATATGATTCACTTTGGAGGCTTTGTTACTTCAGTTTAAACTCTGTAGTTTGTGATTATTCTCTGTGGTTTTTACTTTGTCATTCTCCTGTGTAAACATGGAATTTTCATTCCTTTGAGAGATGCACTTTTAACTCTCTTTTATGGTCAGGGTAGTCTTGTAGTTAAAATTTCAAAAATAAACAGTTGAATTTGTAGACATTATTCCCAAATGCCTGTGAAATGTAGAATTGCTGTACTGAATTTTGATACCGCTGATAAGAACCTTCTTTGGAGATTTCAGCCTAATATGAATTTTAAGTTGATAAGATCCAAGCTGAAACTTCTGGGAATTTCAGGGGAACCTTCATTTGAAGCATAGAAATTCAGACGGGTGTCATTTTGGGTCTTTTTCTCTCTCTAGCAAACAAGACTTACCAATCTGATAGTTCCCAGTATACCAGAAAATACTTGTGACATAGAGGACATACTGGGCAGAGTCAAAATAGGTTTTGTATTATTACAGTTGCCAGCAAAACAACTCCACCTTTGTGACTGTATGTGTGTCTATCCAACGCTCCTTAATGCTTCCCTCACTTTTTGTGTAGCCTTCAGCACTTATAGTATTTTCTTAGAATGAGACCTTCCATACTGCTGCCATATTCTAAAGAAAACAAGGCTTCAAGGCTCCTTCGCGCAGCTTTGGTTGTGGGGCCGATGGAAGAGATCGATGAGATCGATCCGTGCCTTCCCAGCCTGCCCTGCAGGGCCGCCTTCTGCCTTGGCCTCTGGCTCCCTCTGCGGACCACTGTGTGCCGAAGCTCAAATCCATACGATTTTCTTTCTCGAGCTACAATAAGAATCCCAAATATTTAGCACAGTCTGTGAGATAAAATTTGTTTACAAGTGCATCCAGGTCCAACTGCGAATCGAATGTCTGATTTGTGACATATATTACCTGGTTTTAAATCCACTTAAATTAGCTTTTACTTGTAAAGAAGAGTTCCCTTTTCTTGTCTTTGTGGTTCCAACACATATCCCAGTACAAAACCACCTAGGACCAGCTAGGGGGAAATCCATGGAAGTTCGGTGCACTCAGTGTTTGACACAGCCAGATTCTCTGTCTGTTTATATAATTTGAAATAGTGCTGCTGATAATAAAGCAGTAGAGAACAAAATGTTTTATTGCTTCTGTTCTCCAACTAATCACAGTTTGTTTCCTTCCTCCCCAGGTGATAGAAACACTTTCAAAACTTTCTCGCACTCCTATTGCATTAGGCACGGGAATAAGGTATGTTATTGCTGTAATGGATGGTGGGAGTAATGCCTCTGGCATGGTGCTTCTTGGAAGGGTAGTTAGGCATTATAGGCTGTGTCCCCCACTAAGAATTTCTCTAGTTGTAACCCAGAATACCCAGTGGCAGCTAACCAAGGCTCTGGACCTCTGAGGAGTTACGAAAGGTATCTTCTACCTCTGGTACATTTACTGAAGTGCCTGAACTCTGTATACTTCTCATGCTGAAACTTAAGGTGAACAAATGAGCAGCTAGTATTGCAGAACTTGTGTGATAGTAGTGACACAGGATCACAAGTCAAGCTGATGCAGTGCTGATTTATGTAAAGACAAAGGGGTTTTCTCTTCTTTCTTCCTCCAAGTTCATGAAATTCTCATTTTCAAAAAGAAACCAAAAACCCACAACCAGACCTAATGTGACAGTTTTGCTGATTTCCCCCCCCCTTGAAAAATGACAATGATGTGTATTAGTAGTGATTTATAACAAGCCCCTCCAGTAGGGTGTTTATTATATTGTCAGTTCACATATAGGAGTCTAAATACATATATACTGTTCATCAGAGAAAGAGAGGAACATACACAATAGCATGCAGTAATCCGTGTGAAAATCTTAGAAACCAAACAAAATCCTACTGTATGACTAGGCTAGTGCTGTGTATAATTAATACTATATTTCTTTCTGTAGGCCCTTCCCTACAGAAGAAAGCGTTGATGATGAAGATGTCTACAAAGGTCTTCCTGATTTAATAGAGTATGTTGTAAATATTTAATTAATGATTTTGGCTTTCAGTTGCATGCTGTTATTTATATGATGTTATAGAACACATGGTGTTAATGAAAATGGAATATTTATTTGATTTAAAAATATTTTGTTAGCAATTATGCTGACCAGGAAGAATTAATTATGAAAGCTTGTTTGAATAATTGTGATACATTTGTATATGTAAGGAAGCTTAGAATCAGATTCTGTTTCATGGAGAGGGCTGGTAGCAAGTAAATAAACAAATGTGTTTCTAAATTATCTCTGTACTATGAGAATGCTTTCAGAAAGTTGAAATATCAGTTGTAAGAGACCCAAGGAAATTTACTTGAACTTGCAAACAAAATGCATGTTTGGATCATAATTCAAGTGGATTGTTTCCCTAAAGTCAATGAAATTGTGCATATGTATGCATTTGCCTCTTTTGGGTGTTTGCAGGATTGTCAGGATACCCTTGTATTCTATGGCTAGGACCTCTCAAGATCCATTAGGTATCATGTTGGACAAGAGCTCAGAGCTCAGTGCCCCAAAGCTCGAAGCTCCCCCAGCACTCCCCTCATTAGTGCTGCCCGGGCTCTGGACACACTGTGTGTCGCTTGTTGCAATGTGCTGAAGGAACTGCTGTTCATACCAGGGATTTGTTTCTTTAGTGGGTGTAAAGAAGGGAAACACCACCATTATTAGCATTGCTCAATTTACCACTTGCCCTGCATAGCTTGTCCTTGTTTCCTGCAGCTGACTGTCTCATGGATAATTGCTTTTCACTCTGTGTACTTGAAGGTGCAGAAGGTAGGAGTTGCAGTCTCCTCTGAGAGATCCAAGTGGGCTAGAGATGATATCCTCATCTCTTAGATGTGGTGACATTAGCACTGCTTGAAAATAATATTTCTACCAATTCTTAAATAGGTATACAAATTCAGTACTGGAAGACAGTCTTTAAAAAAAAAGTTAATAAGCCAAATAAATTGATATTCATAGCTCTTCTTTTGCATCAAATGACAAATATTATTAACTGAAATTTGATAGTTGCATGCTGTCTCAACTGTGGAGAAAGCAATTAATGATTAAGAAACAAAAGTGTCACTGAATGATGCAAATGGTCCACATTTTTTACTTTCTCTTAATTATTAGTGAGTGTATTTGGCTGAAATTAATTTAATTGTCCCGGAGTTTAAATGGTGTCTGAAGAAGTCTTTCTGTCTCAAAGAGCTGCGGTAGTTAAAGTGGGGGAGACCTCCAGGCTTTAGGCTGCTAGCCCATTACCTGCGAGGTGAATGCCCTTCCCCCCGCCCCAGCAGGTGGCCCTGCGACCCCGACCCAGTAAAGGAGCACACAGACCACCAGGGAGGGATGGATGAAAGAGGAAGTTTATTGTGGGGTAGGGGTTTATAAGGCTTTCAGGAGGGTCAAAAGGGGACCAATCACAAGTTCAGGGTCACATAGAAAAAACAGTCAGGTGAAGGGTCAACAGCCAATAGAAAGGGGTTAACAAAGGCCAATGGGAAACACCTCAGGACACCTTCCCAGGACACCTTGTGTGGGAGCACAGGGGGTGTTGGGAAGAAGGGGCAATGACTCTGCAAAAAGGTAAAAGCCATTTTAAAACCTGTTTAAACCACCTTAAAAACTTGGGTTTCTATAGCATTTGAAGTGTTTTCATTTTCTTCACTAGTCCATCTCTGACAGGACTTCTTCCATTCTGCATATGGCAAATCCATTGCCACATTAAAGTACTCTGTTTTTTGCCAGCTTTTGTTCCCTGGAGCAGAGGTGGTAAAATAGAGTGTGTCTTCTGCATCCGACAGCTGCCAGTGTATAATGTGAAGAGCTGGCATACCATCACTGTGAACTGAAATGTTAGACTAACCTCTTGGTTTTTACTCTGAAGGATTTCAGTGTCGTCTTCCAAGAGGAAAAATCTCAAAATTGTCAGCACATCTGATCCAGTTTCTGTATTATTATTGTGACTGGAGTGCTTTCAATATCTTTTAGAGTTCTTTTGTAGGCATATCCTGAGAAATAGGAGTAAAAGATATTATGGGCTTGATAAACTAGCACAAAGTAGGAAATACTCTAGCAGGACTAACTCTAGTGAAGCTTGAATTAGCTGAGGGTAGAGTTGAGCCTTATTTTATGCCTTATTTCTGTAGTCTGGGTATTAAGAGGATGTTTCTGGTGAACTGTCTATAATTTTCAGTTTGATAGGTTACTTTTTTAATTTTCAAGTAGCTGAAAGTTGCCATGAGATAGTTAAGATACCACCTTATGGAGTGGAGGGACAGAGTCTCAGGTGCTGGCTCTGCTATCTTTAGTGTATTTTCACAGAATCACAGAATAACTGAATCTTCTGAGTTGGAAGGGACCCACAAGGATCATTGAGTCTAACTCTTAAGTGATTGGCCCATATGGGGATCAGAAACCTACACCTTGATGTTATTAGCACCATGCTCTAAGCAGTTTTACCCCAGATAATTCTTTGTTTAGGCAGAGAGAAGACCTGTAACAGCGCCTGGCATCCCAATGAATCCCTGGGATGCCAGGCAGGAAGGAGAGGCAGCTCCTCTTCCCTGGATGTGTTGGGAGAAGGACCAAAGAGAAGAGGGCATCTGGATAGTAGCTCATGACAAAACTGTCCCTATGTACTGCTTTTGCTGTATGGTTTAGGTCCTCTGTGGTTCTAAATTCATGCAGTCTTCAGTATTGTGTTGATTTTGTACAATTGTATTTTAAATGCATTGAGAAAAGAAAATTAATGGACTTAGTTTCCCTTAATGAGTTCTTTTCATTAGATATTCAAATAATTAATCTGTTTGTTTACTGTAGAAACTTGTTTTATGAGAAGTAGTCCCTTGCAGCTGTGCTGCAGCTTTTTCCTTGTCTTTTCAGTGAAACTGGTGTTGATGAAGATGAAGACTTGTATGATTGTGTCTATGGAGAAGATGAAGGTGGAGAGGTTTATGAAGACCTAATGAAAGATGAAGCAGCACAGCAACCTGTATGTTTTCCAATTCCATGCTACTTTGGAACAACAGCAGTTATCTTTTTGAAAGTTGAAATTATCTCTTTATAGTTAGTTTCATTGAAACTTCACTCATGCTCAGCTGCATCCTGAGTTCTCACGTCCAGTGCTTTATCTCCTGTGTAAGACTTCACAGGCTGTTTTGATAAAGGGTCAAACATTAAATATGGTAATTTTTTTAAAGAAATATAATTTTTAAATGAAATATAGTAATTTAAGTTGGCTAGTTATGAGTAGTAAAATTTACCAACTGTTTTAAAAACAATTAATGGAACTGCTTACTTGAAAGTGTCCTACCTCCAAAATTGTTAAAATATTGTGAAATGCTGTTGTTTGAGCCAAAATTTGGACAACTTACTTAATAAGGACAACAGAATTGTTTCATACTAATGAATTTCCTGCTTATTCAACCATGTAGTTTTTGTTGATCATTAGGTTGCCATTATCTTGTGAAGTAAACTGTACCACTAAGTTTTTTATAGCAGTAGCTGACCTTTGAAGGCAGTTTTTCTCATCTGTATTGCTATTTGCACATTATTTCTTATTCCCTCTCTCCTTTTTTTTTATTGCACTCAAATTCTAGAAGTTTATGGCACAGATAGAAAAATTGATATGTTAATTTCTGCCAAAAGTGTCTGTGAGAATGATCTTTTTGGGTTAGGTGAGCACAAAACTGAAGTGAATGGTTTTAAGTGGAATCCCAGGATTTGTTTGCATTGCACATACGAGAGCTGGTGAACAAAAAACACCCACATTTTGTCAATGGATATAAGCTACTGAGTATAGCAGTATTGGGGCAAATACTGCAAGGCATCTGAACAGTACTGGGCTCACAGAGGTAAAGGTGAAAAATAATTGAAAGTCGAAATAACATAAAATTCTAATACTTTATTGAGATTAATTAACTACAATTAACTGACAGTGTCTGCTTCCCCCTACCAAAGAATTTGAGAGTAAAGACTTGAGATAAGTGTGATCATCAGATGATGATGCTTGCAAAGTACAGTTCTTCTGATAAGATTGTATTTTTGCAAAATGGTTACTTGTGTCTGCGTCTGATGAAGATGCCACCTTAACATTTGTTGTGGGAAAATTAAAAAACTGCATGAGCTTGGTTTTCAAGAAGCATTTCTGAGATTGCAGCACATGGTGGATGAGAGTGAGAAGCCATTTCCACCTGCAGGAGCTACTTGTAGTCATGTGGAGACAGAGAAGGGTAAAGGAGATTGGTCAAAGCAGCAAACAAGTGTGAGCAGTGGCCAAGCTTTCTGTGCCTGATTTGCAACTTGGCATCTAGTTGAGGTGGTAGGAGTACATTTCCCACTCTACAGAGGTGATCAAGCAGTGTCATAGAGGCTTTATGTGGCTCATGGGCAGTTTAAGTGTGGCTTGCTGTTTGCTGTGGTGTGCTTAGCATGTGTGTCAGGTAGCCCGGTAGCAGAGAGAGCGAGTGGAAGGAGTCTAGCTCTTGAACATAGCAGTAGCTAATTGTTAAAATTTCAAGTCTAGAAGTTTGCTGTTCTTAGAAGAGAGAAGTGTTTTGTTCAAAAGTTTCTTTTTGTTTGTTCTTCCCCCCCCTCAGTGGAAAGAACTGTAGTACTAAATTTCTAGTCCTGACTCCCTCTGTATGTGAATAACATCTAGTCATCAGGTATATTAACATGTAGCAATACGGATTCCCTACATTGGGTGAAAATAGGTAAGAAACAGCCAGGGATATGCTGAAGGATAATACAAATCCATAAATAGGCTTCAGAAAGGATGTGATAGTACTGTTGCTTGTTGATTTAGGAGAAAACATTTTGGATCAATTACTGCTTTTAATTGCAAGAGCCTGTCCAGTTACTATGTGAGGTCTCCAAGCTGACCTGTATATCTCCAGATCTTCTAAGTCTTGCTTGACACAAATGATTCCATATCTTCTTCCAGTTGTTTACTCTTTTATTTGAAATCAGATTTTATTGATGCTTCAAGTTATTGATGCTGTAATGCTGTAAATCTTATCTTTGGTAAGACTGCTTGTAAACTATTTTTATAGAGTTCTGGGCTGATAATTACTTCAATTTTCTATGAGTCTGGTGGTTTACATGGAAAACTCCCAGGGTCTCTTTGGAGACACACACATACATATGTAAGAGCTGAACTTGGAGGTCACTACACTTCCCGATTTGAGGACATACTCCTATTGTGTCTGAAGAGAAACCCCCCCCTTGAGAACTAAAAGGGGAAAAACTGTAAATAAGTGCAGGGATTAGACCAAATCCAATATTTATGGCAATGCAAAGTTGCTTAAATGATTTAGCCCCATTAAGTTTAATGGAATTATTAACTGCTGAGTATTTTAAATAAGATTTCTCAGTCTGGATGTAAATTAAATGTGACCTTGTGTTTCAGCTTCCAAAGTACATGCAGATACTTCAGCATTTTATGTCTAAACATTAACTTTTCATAATATTATTTTGATTTTACTAAAGTCATCAGCTAATTGAACATAAAAATATTCTTGGTTATTGCTGTCATCTTTGGAGGCTGCAGTACTCAGAGAATTTCAGGAAGCAGTTATCCTAATTGCATAATTCTAAACAAATAAAAACATTTGTTATCCATTAGGTGCCTGTTAATGACTTAAACTTGACTCCATTGTAATTGCAGAAATATACTGAAAATGACATAAGAAGCTGTTGTCTTGCTGAAATAAAGCAAACGGAAGAGAAATACACGGAAACTCTGGAATCGATTGAGAAAGTAAGTTGTGACTTACAGAGTTGTAACATGCATTTTCATAGCAGTCTAGAAAATACAAGTACAAAAACCAATGTTTATGTAATTTCTTTTTCTTGCAGTTTTTCATGGTGCCATTGAAAAGATTTCTGTCAGCATCAGAATTTGATACTGTTTTCATCAATATTCCTGTGAGTAATTGCATATTTAATGAACAGATATAAGGCTCAGAGCTGATTGTGATATACTTCTGTTGTATGTTACTGTATAAAACGATTATTTGAAATACAGTGTACAGTGTGTTTATGTGGATATTAGATGATAAGGATGTGCACTATTTAATTTTTTCTTTCTGCTTGAGGGAATAGGATAAGAGAAATAGTATTGTCATGTCAGATAGTGAGTGATTAAAAGCTAATAATTTCTAGAAATGGATTATCTTTAAATAAATGCTGGTATTTTAGTGATGGTACAAAGTTGTGACTGTCAAGTTACCTATCACTGTGTACTGAGTATCTGTAGCTGCTCTGCAAAAGCTTGTAACTGCTCTGGCTCTGACACCATTGAAGACACTTGAAAGTTAACATAATTCAGTTTTGGATTTGGAATCTGGTGCTGAAAAGGATAAGGAAATCCTATGTGAACTATCTAGGAGACCTCTTATTTGACTGAAATAATCATGGTTTCTGTGATTGGTACTTTGTTGCATTTTTTTTTGGCTTAATAATAATCTTATGATAATTTACATACATTTGTAGTTGATATAAGTATTCAGCACATGTCTTTGCCTGATTTTAGAGGAAGACATCAGACATGGTCTGAAGCCTCTCTCAACACAGACAAATGAAAGTAATGTTCTTTTATGAGGCCTACTCTAAAGAAAGGGTCCCCTGAGTGTGGCTGATGGGCCACATCAAACCTTTATTGCTGTAAAATATCACCTCTGTTTTGACCATCTCTGGTGTGTTCAACAGGTTCTCAGAGTTCTCGGAGGAGATCTTGGGGGTTTTATTTTATCCTGTGGGATTCTGGTCTGTCTGTAAGAATGTTTTAGTTGCTGTTCCAGCATCGTCCTGATAGAAGCTGAATTATGACAGTTATTACACTGATGATGATACCTGACCCTTTGCCATATTTGTCCCACTAGTAAGGTTTTCACTCTTACTCTCAATTGCTGTTATTTCCTGACTATTAGTACAAAACACTGCCACAGATCTCTGTAACCAACTTGTCTTCTTGAATTACATCAGCTGCCTATAGAGATCCCTTTGCTTTTGGAAACAAATTTATATTCTGTCCTACATTAGTGTTTCTTATTCATTACAATAAGACCGTGATGTGCCCTACCTAGGTTACTGTAAACCTCTTTTCTAAGGCTCTGTGTGCCCAGGCATGTTGATTTGTGTTTATTGAAAGACCTAATTCCAGGTAATGCGAAACACTGCACAAGGGTACAAAAAAGACTTGCGTGCTGTGAGCACAGAGAGGTCAGCCTACTCACTACCCCTTAAAGATATTTAAGGGGATCACATAAGAACAGTAAAAAGAACAAAACCTGTTTATTTTAGTCTAGGGAGACATAGAGTAAAAGTTCAAGTTGTTTTACTTTGCTTTTTGTTGTTAGCATTCGGTATTCTGCTGTTAGAAGATGGTGCTTATTTCTGACTCCAGGAGCATTTTATAGGCATCCAATAACCTTAAAAGAAATATAGGACTTACCTAAGCCAAAAATACTTGCAAATGCTTTGTCTGATCAGACCTTGTCTGTGTGGCAGTTCCTCAGCAGGAAGGCTGGAGGGCAGTGGAAGCTTGTTTTAAACTAAAAATAACTGTTACACAGAGCTCTGCAGCAAGCTGCAAAGTAGAGAACAAGTGCTGTGTTCTCAGAACAGGATGGATTTTTCTCTGTTAAAGGGTTGTAGTGAAGAATGGTTTCCTTAGGGTGATGCTATATTCCTTAAATCTTCTCTAGAAGATGTTTGCTGGACAAAATCAATTGTTGATGTAAAAATACTTTATTTTTAAGAAAAAACCCCAAACCAATTACTCCAAAACACTCACCAGTCTAAAGAGAGTGCCTTTCACTAGGGCTCATATTTCAAAGTTTTGTCCTATAAAATGAGTGTATGGCTCTATATTTGTGTATTTCTATGTCTGTTTATACGTAAGTATACGTGTATTTTTATGTACATCTATGTATATACATGTACATACATATGTAGATGCATGTGCACTTATGGATGCATTTGAATTATATATATGGACATACAGAGAGAGAGAGAGATGAAAGTGCATGTAACAGATCTGAAGTGCTGGAACTTACATTAACTGTGAATGATGTTAACATCAATTTAATTTAAAGCTGTACTTTGAGTTGGAGATAGAAACTCAAAAAAACCTGTTGTCCCTGTAGTATTAAGCTGTTTTTCAGGGATATTGCTTAGTTGAGTCCCTGTGCGCTCCTGAGAAAATGTGCTCCCAATAATATATCATTTGTTATTTCTGTAATAACATCTTTGTGTACTGTCACTTAAGGTTCTGAGGATATGTCCATACAGTTGCTAGCAACTGAATTTGATCTGTCTCAAGATTTTACTCCTTCATCAGTGATGTGATTAACCTTGTAGGTACTCTTAGTCTTCATCAGTGTGAAATGTTTTGACTTAGTTCATGACTCAGAATTGCGTATTATTTTTGTAGTATATAATTTACTGCATTAAATCATCTTCAGTGGTTTTCTCTTTTAAACAGTCCTCTCTTTTTCATTGCAGTGGTGTGTACACTGCTTATAGATATCCTGATTTCGAAACTTTTTAACATGTTTTGACTTTATTTCTTGTGAATTCTCTAACAGTATCCATACAGTGTTAAGGCTGATGCAATCTCCTATAGTTTATGTATAATAGTGAACAAGTAAGGTGAGTTGCAACTATAATCAGAGAGCAAATCTTTCTGCAATATTCCTTGCTTTTGCTCAGACATTATTTGCGTGCTGTATTGGGAAACTCATTATGATTGCAGTTAATTTAGCATTAGGACATCACTAATTGACCAATGTAATGTACAAAACTAATTTTTCACAGCTCAGGGACATGAATCATTACTTCATCTTGTCACTAAAGCATTTACTTGACTTGCTTAATTTTAAAATTATCATTATAAAATGAAGGTGAATTAACAGTGCAAGTTGAAGCTTGAATAAATTAGTCTCTAATAGGTAGTTCTTGGAGTTTAGTTTTTCATGTTGCAGTATGTAGAACATGTCACAAACCTTGAAATTAGATTCTACTCTCAAATGATCTGTTTTCCGATTTATTGAAATTAATGGGTCTAACATGAAATAATTTTTTTTTTTTAAATTCAAAGCTTTAAGCCATTCTGTTTTTAAAAGCATTCCCCCTCCCCCTTACTGTTTTTAAGGATTTGGTGAAAATCCACAGGAATCTTACACAGGACATCAATGACTCCATTGTTAACAAAAATGATCAGAACCTATATCAAATTTTTATTAACTACAAGGAAAGGTAAGATTTAAGCACTCCTACTAAGTGTGCTAATCTGTGCTAAATTTGGTATTTTACTGTATTTTTGTTGTATGAATATTTCTGAAATAGGATTAAATTCCATGTCAGTGTCTTTATTAAGCTAGTTTTGGTGTTTGGAGCCTGGAAGTCAAAATGTAACGTATTGTTATATGAGCCTCCCTCTTCTCAGCTCGGTTTTGGCAATATTTTTACATAGACAAGCAATGTCTATATTTTTAAGGAAACTTAAATATTGTATTTTGCACAGCATTTTTTCACGCAAATAGTCCCAGATATTTTATAGCATGTACCTGTATTGTTTAACAGACCAAAAAAAGGCATATTTCAGACTAAAGAAAGCAGAAGAGGTCATAATTAAGAAAAGAGAAAGCAGGTGTAAAAGAGAAGAGAAAAGAGACTGTGCTCTTACCTTGCCCTGCAGTGCAAAGTGTGACAGTAAAGCAAACACCTTTTGCCTTCAAGGTGCGAAAGCAGCCAAGCTGGTAATAGGGGAGCTGTGGCAGCATTCCATGCCCTGCAGGCCAACTGCCAGTTTGTTGTACCCACCTTTTCAGATTGTTCCTTCTGCCAGCACTGAACAACTGTTGGACTGTGTAGATGAACTTACATGCCTGTGGTACAGGGCTGAAAAACACTTGTAGTGTGGGCTGCAGTGCTGACTTACCTTGAAGCAACCCTTGGATTTTGGTTAAAAATTGTTTTTTCTGGGACCGGAGTGGGAAAGACCTGTGGGTGATGGGTGATGGGTGAAGGAGGACTGTTGCAGTAAGAATAGGCTTGTGAGAAATTGGACAGCAGCATTTGGAAAACGTTAGACCAGGAGAGTTTTCTGAGGGAGGAGGGTGTCCCAGACCACTCATAAACAGTCCTGCCTTCAGAGACCCTCTGTCTCAGCTTTTGGTTTGGAGCAAGACATAGTTATTTCCCAGACTGTTAGACTTTCTGCTGCTGTAGGAGAGAATTAGGGAAGAAGTAGTTGTTCTGGAAAATGCTTATCTCTCAACAGTCATTCTGAAATGTGTGCAAAAAGGGGAACAAAGGACACTGAGAAGAAATATTGTGTTTATATTATAAAAAAAGGAAATAGAGGTAGATTGTCTTAACTGTATAGTGATTAAAAGTAATCAGAAATGGTAGGTGTTAAATCAATGTCATCACCTTAGTGTGAAAAAAAAGAATTAAAAGAGTGAGTAAAAGGTGAGAGAAAAGGAAACCTAGGAGACTACAACAGAAGGCTCATGGGAACTCCCAAAAAAGGATCTGAAGAATACAGAAGGAAACACCTCAAGTAATATATGAAAAGGTGAAAGAGAAGAGCACTCTTTGCACTGGACTAGCAGAAGGAAACACTCCATACAGAGGCAGGAAACTCCTCTCATAAAGCCAGGGTCATTCAGAAAGCATTGCTTCACTTGACAACTGTTAAAAATTTCTTGAGGTTTCATGTACTATTATTTTGATCTGAGAGCTCACATGATATAACCTAATAGAAACTATGGGATCAGTGTGGATAAACCTACAGGTTCTTTAAATGATGGCTGTAATTAATCCTATTAAGCCTGTGCTACAGAATTTATTCTTTACAACCTTAGAAATCTACATTGTTATAAATACTGTTAAACAGTCTGTTTAACAGACTGTTGTTCTGTTAAACAGAAGTTATTCTGCTTTTTAATGAATCCTATATTTATCAGAACATATATGTGAATATTAAAGGAAATTGCAGTGATTTTAGAGCATTTTGAAGGTAGGACAAAACTATATTCTCCTGAATAGTCTTCCTTACAGTCATGTTGCCCATTGAACACTGGCTAAAATCAATTCTTGCTTATTTAGGCACTGCTCCTTTTGAAAGAAGGATTGTTAACAATTGTGAAAAAATGATCAAGGATTGTTCTTAAATAAGCAAATGTTCCTTTTGTTCTTTATCTCTTGCTTTGACTTAGGTTGGTTATTTATGGACAGTACTGCAGTCAAGTGGAGATAGCGATATCGTGCTTAGACAATATCTCTAAGACAAAAGAAGATGTTAAATTGAAGTTAGAGGTATCAGTATTTTTTAATGTGCCCATATACATACATAAAACTGTGTGTTTCTGTGAATGTGCCCTGCTTTCATTGAAGTAAAAAAAACTTTATGGTGACAGAATTAGTTGGACTGATAAGTGAATGTGTTTCTGTTTCTTTTCATTCTTTTGGAGCCTCTGATCAAATGAACGTGTGCACTATTGCAGTACACATCCTGGTACTGAGTGAGTGGAGTTCTACCACTGACATTGGCAGAGTTAGGGTTTCCTTCCAGGAAGTGATCATTGGGGATACCCTTCTAGTTATCAGGATATAGTTACAGAATCGTGCAGGTTGGGAGGAACCTCTGGGCTGAACAAACCCTTGTCCCATGGCCTCACAGCGTTGTCTGCCATGACCCCTGGGTCATTTCCAGCAGAGCTGCTCCCCTGCTGAGCCCTCAGGGTGAGCATGTCCCTGGTGAGTGCATGCCAGGTGGAGGGCTTTGCCTTAGTGTGAGGTTTCTGTTGGACATGCTCTTCAGAGTGTCAGCTGCACCTCCAATCTAGTGGTGTCTGCAGATCTGCTGTGTGTATTGTGTGCCTTTTCCTGCAGATCATTGCTAAAGACACTGAAAGGGGAGGGGGGGCCTGGGCAGAGCCCTCAAGAGCTTTCCTTGCAACTGTCCCTCAGATCGTACAGGAAATATTAGTTGCTGCACTTGTTGAGCCTCATAATCTAGTCAGTTTTTTATATACCTGGAGCATAACATCCCAACCTGGATATTACCATAATGTGAGAGATGATGTTGAAAGACTCGAAAAAGTCAAGGTAGACTCTCCCCACCCATTTATAGATGTAGCCATTTCATTGTGGAAAGCAGTCAAGTAGGTCAAGCATTGATTTATTTGTGGTAAATTCATGCTGGATATTCCCATATACCTCCTTCATGTGCCCAGAAGAGGACTTGCTCCACAAGTTTTGCAGGAATTTTTGCAGAGGCTGAAGTGAGACTGACTGGCCTATAATTTTCAAGATTACCTTTTCACGTTTTTTTTAAAATAAGTGTATATATATATTTTTTTTTAAATTGCATGGAATGACTGATTTCTGTTGTCTTTGTTCTAGTCTCTCATACATGTTCAAATATCTAAAAACAAGTGCTCAGACCCAGTCCTTTTTTGCTTAGCAATTATTGCCATGTTAACTGTTTTCCTTCATTTTATTGATATTCTTTATCACAAGTTTAATATAGTTGCTTATGTCACTGAATTCTCATGTATATCATGTGAATAGTTTTGTTTTCTTGCTCTATGGTCTTATTCTTTCTTCTGCTTTGAACTAGGAATGTTCCAAGAGGGCCAATAATGGTAAATTTACACTACGAGATCTGCTAGTGGTTCCAATGCAGAGAGTACTAAAATACCACCTACTGCTCCAGGTAGTTTATTTTTGAAATTTAAAGGGGCTGAGAGAAAAACTGTGATTGTTTATTGTCAGTGGATTGTAAGAATGAGAGCTAAATGTCTTTATCAATGGAAGGTGATTGATGTTTCCCTAGATTTTTACAAAATAAAATTCAGTCAAGTGCAGGATTTCTGACAGAGATGGTTCTTCAGAGCTGAAGCATACCTGGGGAAAAAAGAATAAAATACAAGTGTTTCCCCCATATCTGAACCTTTAATTCTTGGTATGTTTGAAATGATTAGTGGTACCAAATCATGATCGCGGTACTTTGAAGTGTGAACCATTACCCCCTAAAAGAGGAAACCGGACCATACATACAGTGTACTTTTAAGATATTTCTCTGCTGTCATAAATTACAATTAACCCGTATTTATTTTGAAATGCTTCTTGTTATAACCCACAAAGCATTAGCTTTTGCAGTTAGTCCTGTAATAAGGGTGGAGAGTCTTATAAATTTAATTTGATAGCTGTGCCAGGAGACTCATTAGTTCAGCTGCAAAGAAATGTATTACTATATTAGACTGTCAACCCTGCTGATGCTTGTAAAATGTCATTTTAAAAAGATCTACCATTTCTGTGTGGAGCATAATTTTGACTCTGCAGAACAACATGCATTCTGCAATATTAAATTTTTGAAATACTTCTATAAATGAGTCATCAATATTTTGATCAGTGGAAAATTGGAAAAAACCAAGATGAGTGGCACAGCTTATTAAAAAAACCTTACGAAATGAGTAATGATTTTATAATCAATGTATATTATGAAAAGATTATATACAATATGTCATTGTGCTATGTGTGACACTATATGTTGTACAAGAAAGAAATATTTTATGGACTTGGAAAGAAAAAAAATGAGTAAATTATTCAAATTGTAATGTGAAGTATTGATATTTATTATTTAATTTCCCATGATTTTACTAACTTATGTGAGCTGAAATGTATGATTCTTTTATCAAATTACAAAGACGGAATGACCTGTTTTCCCAAGATGTTATGTTTTCACTTTATAAAGCTCCTGTATTTTCCATATGGGAAGTGACTAAAAGAATTCTTTGAACATGTACCTTTGATTTCAGTATCTCTTCTGAGCCAGGTTTATCTTAATTTTAATGAGACAGTGACTTCTTTTAAGCAGTACACAATTTAGCTGAGGTTTTAATGCCAGCACGCATCCATCCCTCTCTGCGGACAAGCGAGTGCTTTGGAATGGGATGATGTACCACACAACAATGTACAAATGAACTCGAGTGTTTACCTGGGCTTTCAACATTCACATACAGTAATGATCTGATTTGGCAAGTTTTAAGTGCTAGGCAGACCAAATTAGCTTCTCGTGATGGTTCATTAGCAGCTAAAGTCAGTGTTTAGGCTGTTCAGCAATCATTCTTAAACAACTTGCCAGTTATCTGTCTGCAATAGTCCCTACTCAGAGATAGGCTCCTCACTGTGGAGATGAAAATGCCAATTCTTGGATTGTGTTTTCTGGTTTTGGCATTTTTTCTTTTTTTTTTTTTTTTTTTTTTTTTTTTTGGGTGGGGATGAGCAATGACAATTTCAGTGTATAAACTGAGAAACAGTAGGTGGAAAGTTTTAACTGCTCTGTCCATAGGAGCTGGTAAAGCACACTACTGACCCCATGGAGAAAGCAAATCTAAAACTGGCCCTTGATGCAATGAAGGTGAGTATTCGTGGCAGTGAAGTATTTATGTCTCTTGGCACTTAGAATGGTAGCTCAGAACTGTATTTCTTGGAGGAGATAATGTTCTTTACAACAAATCAAACATATTTTCACAGATCACCGTGAACTTTGTGTGTCATGGCAAGTATATAGTCAAGGGCTTTGCTCCAATCTGGGAAACAAGTTCAGTTGTTTTCTGAAGTAGAGGGTTTACAAAATGGAACTTCCCCATTTCAGTTCACTTTTGCATGATTTTGCTGTCATATAATAAGATGAAAAACAACTGCTTCAATCCTGTTGGTCTCACTTCTGAAATTTAGAAATATTTCTACCACTATAAGTCAATTCAAATCAAGGTCAGTAGTTTCCCAGTGAGATGAAGAGTTATCTTTGTTTACAAGACTTGTTTTTTTCATCTTAATATGATCTCAATGGCTTTACCTTTGAAAGCAGTAGTGTCTCCCTGGAGGGTAGAGTATCTGTCACCATACCTTCACCTGCAAGTGGTACAAACAAATGCTTTATTGAATAGCTGTGCTGCCTTATGTTTATTATGTGTTCTTCTGCACAGCTTCAGGAAGGAAGCACAGTTCTGCTTTAGTTGGCTTCATGGCATGAATGGTGACATTCATGTGCTGGAATTGGGAAATTTTTTCAGTCTTTTGTGGGGAAAGAAGCCGACATGACATAAGTTATGTTTGCTTCTATTGTAATCTGTATGGTCCACAGAAGATATTGAAATCAGACTAAGTTAGTTTTGGGTCACACAGCTGTCTCATATTTTGTGACTGTCTTGAAAGCCTGGAATACAGACCAGCTTACAAATGAGATTTTGTTTCCCCTTTTTGTTATCCATTTTTGTGCAGTGAATGCAGAGAGAGGGACACCATGATAATTTCCTTCGGAGAGATGCCTGAAAATAGATGGCACTGTGTTGCTTCCATCTAGTGGCAAGCTGTGCATCCTGGCTGCTGCTAATTGGCTAGGAAAATAATTCTGGTTTTTATTTATCCCTGCTTTTTCATTCCCATTTGCTGCCTTGCTTCATTGTTGGTGTCTGTTGGACTGAAAATCAAAGAAATCTCTCGCCAGGGTGGCTGTGGCAGATGTGTGCTGCTGGCAGGACGTAACCAGACAAATAAAAACCAAAAAAAACCCCTATCTCCAGTCCCTCCCCCTCCAAACTCCCAAAACCTCCAAGGTATGAGCATCTCTCCTTAAGGTTGCAGCATTGTTCCCATCTTGATTTACTGTAGTCCTTGCCATTGTAGTCGAAGTAACAGTGTAGCATTGGTATTTTGCTTCTAACAGCCCTGGTGTCTTTGCTTGAAAAGAAAATGTCTTTGGAAAAACTGGTTGCAAAGTGGTACTGCCCCTAAGGAAAGAAATTTTTAGGAAGGATTATGCTGTTGGATTTTTTCTAGCAGCAAGAAAGGAGGTTATTTAATTTCTAAACTAACTTTAAAGACTGACGTGAATGTATCCTGCACAGATCCATTTGGGAAGCTAGCATAATGATTGTAGCTATTCATAGATTCTGATGAAAAACAGCTTAGGAAGAGATGTATCGTCCTCCCACCCTCCAAATTTGTGACCATATTGAAGGGATACTTTAAAAGCAAGCTAGGAAGATCTGAATGCCTTTTCCAACTGCTGCTCTCAGCATCCCTGACCTTACCAATTATGTCTCCTGCTCACTCCTCATCTCTAGCCATAAACAGAGAAGCCCCAGCAAATTGTCACTATTGCTCAAGCATGTTCAGAGCATTTTAAAGGCTTTAGTGAAATGTGTACAGTACATGTTCTGGTAAAGGGCACAATAATCGTCTCAACCTGTGACTTCAGGTAGTATATCCCCTCTAAAGCCCCTTTAAAATCTGCTGTGTAATGACTTCTCTCTGCTGTGCAACAGTAAGAGCAAAATCCTACTACTGGACCTGCAGCTGCTTCTCTTCTAATGAGCACCCAGGTTTATGATCCGTTTACACCTTACATTCTGTTTTTGAGATGCCTTACATACGTTTTCTACTCTATGCTCTATTTACCTTCTATTTATACTTCTATTTACCTCAGATATTCAGTGTTGCTGACTGCTTTTTCAGCAGTGTGCTGCAGAAATTACATTTCCATCTTTAATCTTGTAAATAAGACCTTAATGAAATTCAGGAAAAATCAGACCTTTTTTTACTCTTTATTACTAATTTCCCTCTTTCTTGATACTAAATGTGTGTTTCAATAGATATAATGAAGAGAGTTGTAAATATTTATTTAGGCATGCATAATGGTAATTCTTGAACATTAATTTGGTAATTTCAGAAGAAATTACTAAATATGCTGATAAGTCAAATATAAAATTAGAAATAAATTTGTCAAAATAATGTATTAAATTAGCCTGATATAGAAAATTATTTTTCCCTCCCTTTTGCCGTTGATACTCTAGGACTTGGCTCAATATGTAAATGAAGTAAAGAGAGATAATGAAACTCTTCGTGAAATTAGACAGTTTCAACTATCAATAGAGAATTTGGTATGTGATTTTTAAAAAAATTTATATACCATTTTTGAATCACTGTTGATCAAAAATATTCATAGATGCATTTTTTCCTAATTTCATATGAGATTATAAGTACTCCTGTTAATATTTAATGTAAATGTGCTTTGTTTGGTTTAGAATGACATGAATATTTAAAGTACAGAAATCTCTGCTATTTTGGGTGCCTGTAGTTAAATATTTTTGCTTAGTTCAGGATTTATATTTGTATAGTGACTTGGGTGTTTTTGTAATGGGTAAACCTTTCCCATTTGAAGACAAAAATAGAATGGACTGATTCTTTATAGCATTTAGTTTAGATGGTAGTGAGGAAAAGATGTTTTCTGGCCTGCATAGTCCTTTTCTGGGGGTAAAAGGAGTGAGTGGTCACACTTTTGCTGTATTGAATCATACATATTACTTCTGTTTCAGAATCATTCCCTCTTACAGTATGGAAGACCTCAAGGTGATGGGGAAATAAGGATAACGACATTAGACAAACGTGCAAGGCAAGACAGGTGATGGCACAACTTCTGGTATCTGCTACTAAAACCCTGTAAAGTAAATTTTGGTAGAGTTGAGGTCATCTCAGTGATTCTTGAGTACTTCCTGTTCACTGTGCGTTGACAGAGCTGATCTTCTGTTTGCCAAGTGAATTTGCAAAGTGATTAATAGAAAATTAGCTATTACATTATTATCTAAGATCACTAAGTCCCTGGCAAGTAGTAAGTCTTGAACAAAAGGACTTTCAGTGTTTGTTGTTTTATTAGTCAGTAGTTTAGTTCTTCATCTTCAAAATTTTAAGTGCCACTGGCAAAAGTGTGTAAAATGAGACTTTTGGTGTTAGCTTTCTGGAGTATTTTTAACCATCTTTATGCTGTATTTTTCTAGGCACATCTTCTTGTTTGATCTAGCTGTAATTGTTTGCAAACGAAGAGGTGATAATTATGAAATGAAGGAAATAATAGATCTTCAGAAATACAAAATTACAAACAACCCCACTACTGATAAAGAAAATAAAAAGGTAAATATTTGTTGCTAATTCAATTAAAATGTATATTTTTACTAACAATTTGAAGCTTTTTGCAGGAGTTCAGAATGTAAATACAATTTCTTTAAGAAACTTTTTTATATGTAAGCTGAAGTGAATATTTAGGAATTTCAGCTTTTGCTTATTTTGATGTAATTAAATAATTTGAGTAAGTCATTCTCAAGGAACATAAGAATGTGATGTTGCTGTTCCCAAAATGAGTGAATTAAAGGACATACAAATGCTTTATTATTTTTCTTTTTTTTTTTCACTTTCCTTTCTTCATAGCTGATTGTATTGCAAATCTTTTTATACAGTGGTCTTATGGCTTCTACCTCATTCATATCCAAGGTGAAAATGGTTTAGAAGTTTATTGCAAAACTAAAGACTTGAAGAAAAAATGGCTCGAACAATTTCAGATGGCTCTGTAAGTATTTTTGTTAAGGTAGAATCACATTCATTAGTCACGTAAGGATATCATTTAAATTATGCTGAACTTCTTTCATGTGTTAATGCAGTGTAGTTATCTATTTTATTTGACATTCTGAGAAACAGCTGATTGACATCTTCATGAATAGAGTATTTCCCTGAATTTCCTCTTGGAAAAGAAAGAGGGCACTCTAGGCTATGTAGTACTTTCCAACTTTGCTGCTAAAACTGTTTTAGTAGTGCTGTCCTAAGCCACCACGGGGAAATATTAATTACATTAACAATAAATATCTATTATAATAGTGACATTTTTTCCTCTCCCATTTTAATTTTTGACTAATTGAAGTATGTTTCTGAAGCTGATGCTGATGGTTTGAGAGCGGATCCTGGCACCTTTCCTAGTGGCTTTTAACTAATTTATTAGTTAGTATTTGGATCAGGTTGCATGGCATATTAAATTTAGTTTCAAAAGGCTGATTTCTTCTTGTCAGAAAGGCAGACATGATTATTGACACCTCAGGTCTTCTGATTAAATGTAAAACATGCGAACAAGGGAGTTGGATGACAGGGTGATGCTTGGTTTATGGAAAGGAAAAATGTGAGGGGGAATGAGATAATCCCAGTGCAAACAGACAACATTAATAATGGGGGTTTGAGATGTGGTTGTAAAGGTATGTGGATTCAGGAGAAAGGCTGTTATGAGCTGATTTGAGTGAAAGTTGCTTATAAGCTGTATACATTTTTTACAAGCCTTAGTACGATGAGTGCTAATGATTTAAATGGAAACACAAGGGAGGAGAGTCTGGGCTGGACAGATATAATAAAGCCTGGTTATGAGGATTCCCATCTTGCTGATTTTTGTTGAAGATAAAAATGGCACATGTTTTGTAATGAAAACAGATGTTTATTTGCATGTGTGCCTCTTTTTGTCCCTGTGGTCTCCCTGTTATGTCATAATTATATTTACTTAAAACATGTATGAAAAGTGGGGATCTCAGATTAATCAATTTCTGCACTGCAACTATTCATCACTTTTCGGGTGTCATGGCCCAGTGCACAAGAAAATCCAGCCAACAAAACCAAAACTCAGGCAAGGAGCTAAGAAGAGGGGGAGAGTGCTATGGTTTTTTTTCCTGTTTCTTTCCCAACATTTCTATAGTTCTGTGCAGGACTGTTCCCCCTGCCCCTCTTCATGTGTGATGAGTGACTACAGATCTTACCCTTATACAATATAAGGTGCCAGCCAGCACTGGAGCGTGTCTCTGTGACCAGGGGGTTTTTGCTGCCACTTGCCCTGTGCGAGCAGAGCAGACAGGATCTGAAGAGTTGACAAGATCGTGTGCCACTTCTTTCCTCTTGGGCAGATGGGTTTGGCCTTTGAAAATGGGGCGTGGTGTCAACCTTGTTTTGCTTGGTTGGTTGCCCTTTTTGTAAACCCATACCTCTATTTTAAGCTCTTTCTGTATGGCTTAAAGCTGTAATGCAGAGGCACAGGAACTGGAGCAGCAAGATCAGGGCTGAGGTGCAACATGATATAGTGGCATTATTGCTATATCCTTTCTGAAGTTTTTATTACTTACCCCCAACTCCATTACATGGGCTTGACTTCATAGCACGTTTCCCTCAACACCTCTCCCAAAACATACCTTGGTGCATGTAGCAATAATTATGTTCTAATGCATGTTGAGACATAAGAGTTTGTATTTGGGAATAAACTAAGCCAAGTGTTTTGAACAGTTGCGTGATTGCTTTGATTTGTTGTTTTCAGGGGTCTTATAATCTACTGTGTAGACTAGCTCTTCTGCTCTGAAAAGTAGCCACAACTGAAATTAGGCTCTTATTCATCATACTCAGTTATAATTGCTGCTTCTATGGGAAAAATACGTCTCATTACTTAAAAATTTGACAAGACTGCAAAACCAGCACTGCTGAAGGGGTGAATGACATTGGGTTTTGATTATCAGAAATGATATTGTTTACTGAGGTCCAGCCAGAAATTTCAATGCAGTTTATTGCCTTTGGAATAGCAGTCCGTATGAAGTCAGTTTTGTGCAAGTGTTTATCTAAGAATATAACAAGAGAACAAATTAGAATCTCTCTTATTATTTTTAAATTAAGAATTAACCTGTTGCCACTACAACAGTCTTACAGGCATAATTGTTAGCTAGGTTGTACATTTTTTTTTCTTTTTTTTGATCTTAGATGTTTATACCAGTGTATGAACAACAGTGATGATAGTTATACTGACTGAGAAAGCACCTACTGTTGAGATGCTATTGTTGAGAAGTATGAAACAGAGGAGAACACTGCTTTGCTGGCTGGATTTAGGTTTGGAGGGAATACATTAGTCGTACTTGATATGGAAAATTTCTAAAGGAGGGATGGATGAAACCCCAGTGCAATTTCCAGAGCGTTTCTTTTCAGATGAGTAAGTTTCTTTGAGAAAGCCAGTTTCACAAAGCTGTGAACCTATTCTGCCTCTTAGCCAGCTCTGTAGTCTGTGGTGAGTTGTTTTGTCGTGAGGGAGCTTGGAAATGCTGGGTTATTGGTCATAGGAAGCTGAGTAAATTGTTTTTGTTCATATGGAAGCTTCGTTGCTACACTATGTATTTGCTATTTTACTGAGACTACTGCTTTATTTAGCTATGGTGTGGCTGCACTGAGTTTCTTGTTGACCTATACACTGTAAGTTCCACAGCTGAGGCTGATCACTCACCTTCTCCCCCTCCCTCCCTCCTCCTGCTCCCCAAAGAAAAAAGGTTTATTGTCTGCAACCTTCAAAATTGCTGGTTGTTTGGGAGAACTAGATTTTCTAGATCAGAGTAAAATGAAGCAGGACACTGGGGCAGCACAATTAATATTGCTGTCAGGCTGTTGAAGTTGAAACTGTGGTTGGACTCAGAAATCTGATGAATTTTGTAAGTTTTTGTAAAGCTGACAGGCAGAGACCAGCAGATAATCTTTTAACAGGGGCCATCATATCACAAGTGCCTGAGTTCTGTCTTGGTGTGCCTCTTCTCTCACTGATGTGAATGGAAGTTCTGCATGCACAGGGGCAGTGTAACCTGCTTATTCCCTTGGATGAGATGTGATGCTTAACTGTGACAGTGGCCAATTTGAGCAGTTCTATTTTGTTCTTGGAGCTTTGTTCATAGCAGTGGATAAGCCTGTAGCTCTATGGGTAAATAAAAATCTTCTAAGATAACGCTACAAAGACTTTACTGTACTAGCGGAATGCTTAAATTTGGTCTAGCATGTCAAATAGCAGTGGTTTACATGCAGAGTCATTCCATATCCAAGATAATATTAATAGAAGTGTACAGCCAAATTACTGTAGTTAAATACTCATCGAAATGAGAGACATCATGTATTAAGTGAAAGTTTGTCAGCAGTGTGATGAAGTGCATGGTTTATTTGCTGTAACTAAGTAATTTAAAACTTCAAAAACTGGTTGTGTGAGACTCAATTTTTTTGTGTTTTTTAGTGGCATAGCCTGTCTAATCCCTTTCCTCCTGTATTAAAAACAACCAGAAGTATCAGAACAAATATGTAATGTCTCAATATACCTTCAAATTACATAAAATGTTAGATCCTGTCATGTTATTCAGGTTATGGTAAAAGGTAGGAGTGTTGACTGCTTTTTTTTTTTTCCTAGAAAGCTCTTCTACAAATGCTTTTTTTGGTTTTAAAAATGCTTATTTTTAAAAATAGTTGACTGATATGTGTGTCAATGAATTTATGCTAACCATACTTTATTAAAAGAAAAACTCTTTGAAAGGTCAAGTTGTCCTCCTCTATTGTATACATGTTTTACATATGTACCTCAGTTATATAACTTTGGAACTACTTAGCTGACTAATTATCAGGCTTAATTTCTTATTATGTAGCAACTCCTATTCTCATCGTTGTTGTAATGAATTTAATTCTTTTGTTTCTTCTTGAGAGGATGGAATAAATACTGAAAGAAAATCTGTTGATTATTACTACAGCTGTCTCATGCCAGCACTTAACATTTGCTTCCACCCACTAAATATTTCTTTGTTTTAGTTTATTTCTTGATCACAGTAGAGCATGGAGCAGGTGTGTGTTCTCTTCCTCACAATGGCAGAGATCTTTTTTCCCTGAAAGGCCACAGATTGTTTTCCTGCTGACAGGATTTGAATCCATTAGTGTAATATGACATACAATATCTTATGCTGGTTTTGCTGGATCTGTTTTGTCATCATGATGCCCAGTTTGCTAATTTAATTAAGCCTTTCTCTAGTTTCTCAATGATGGTTTTAATCTGCTCTAAAAATGACCATCAGCAAACTTGACTCCACTATAGAGACATCTTACACATATATGCAATTTAAAGAAGAATTTAGGCTGGAGGGGTGTGTGGAAATTGTTGACCTCAGTCTTCTGCAGGGCTTAGCTTGCTCAGGGCTTTGTCATCCTGAGTTTGGTCCTGCTGATTTTCCAGATGCATGGAACCAATATTACAAAGTCTCTTGCAACAGTGTTCTAACATGCTTTTTAATTAGGCTTTAATATCTCCCTTTCACAAACTGTGAAATGTATGAAAACATCTTGCAGGCAGAGAAACAGGCCTTTTTTCTTCATGTACTCAGTTAAAATTTCACCTTCAGTAACTGAAATAGCAATATTAATATCATGTCTAATTAATAAAGCCTGAAAAATCAGTGGGAAACACATGAATATTATAGTGATTAGGGTATGCATTAATTGTATGGAGTTTATGAATCTGGGTTTTTTTGTTTGTTTTGTTTTAATACTGAAATAAAAGCTATTTCAGACATGTATGGTTCTCAAAAAGCAGTGGTTTTAGTTTTAATCACACTGTACTTTGTTTTGGGTAACTAGAGAGTTTGTGTAGCAGCTTAAGTGTAGTCTAACACATTTTTGAAAAGTTCCTGCTTCAGTTCAACATAAATTCACACCTCATAACTCAAGGGACACAGGACGTATAATCTGATACTGAGGAAATAATCCCTAGATTCATTGATTATCAAACCTGGTAGGTGTGCAGACAACAGTTTAGATTAGGGAGACTACGTAAATTGTAGATAGAACTCACTGGTTTTCTTAATTTTAAAGAAAACTAATACAAGACAAGGTAGCCGAAAAGTGTTCTCTTACCTATTATCATACATATTTCCAAATTTGCTTTGCACTCTGACTAATGACATTGGTCAGATTCAGCTCAAATAGATCTGTTCCCTCGGTGCATTAATAATGCATGTGCATTAAGATTTCTTCTGAGAGAATATTTGAGCTCTGACATACTGAACACTGACATATTAAATTAAAGCTTTCTTATCAGACAATTTTAAAAGCCTTAGATGTCTGCTGTATTTTTCAAATAACCTGCAAAGGTGTTTCACTTGTACCAACCTCACATAGGTTACCAAAGCAATAAACAAACATGTCTGCCTGGGCTTTTTCATCAGTATAAATATTGCAATACTGCAGAAATGAATGCCAAGTTCATGTCTGCCAAAGAGGAATGGTTGCCTGTTCTTTGCTGTGACTTCAGTTGGTTTTGATCAAGTGTTTTTCAGGGTTATAAGCAATCATTCACAACATATCTATGGTTATAAAATTTCTTTAGATTATTCCAGACACAGCAAGAACTGTGTGAAGATGCTGTATATGATTAAGAGCACAGTGTAAGGACAGCATAAAATGTGAAAGCAAACCAGAATTTATGAAAACAGTGGGTAAACACTTGGAGATGATAAATATACTGTGATATTATGTCTTCTGGTTCACAAAAGTCAAAGCTATCCCAGTCCTAATGTTTTTACTACTTACCTTACAACATGTGAGGTATATTACTATGAAAATTAATAAGTGTTTCTTAAAATTCCATGAAATAAATTTGTAGTGACACTACATCATAAAAATGAAGTACCACCATCTAAATATTGAGGGGTTTTGTGCAAGGAGATTTTTTTCAGTGTTAAAATATGGAATACTGCATTACATGTTTGCCTTGATACTTTGGCTATATGAATAGCTTCTCCCTGCAAACCAATGCAGCCTTTTTTCTTAGCAGATATAGGTGTTTGTCCAGTAATTTTAAAGTTTATGGCTGTATAAATTCTGTATTTTCATGTTTTTTTAGTCCAAAACATATACATTTGTCTTCAGCTAAGCGTAAATATGTAACAAAGTATTTAAAGCTTATCAATACGAGCAACTTTGTAAATTTGGATTTGTAAGACTTAGAACTTTCACAAATAAGGCTCAGCCAGTGAATATTAAAGTATGTAAAGTATTGATGCTTTTGATTTACAAATACTAATGTATGACAGAGCTTTGTTCCGATCAGGTAGTGTTCAGAAATGTTATACAGGAATAGATTAGCTCAAAGCAGTCAGTTGACTGATAAGGAAGAAAAGGAAAGCTATTATCTTGTTTGAAACAATGCAGTACGTTTCCAAAAAGTTAACAAGATAATTTCCTTGATCTCAAAAAAACCACTCATCATATGATCAAATAAGCAAATTTCCTAGCAAATTCTTAGAAGTTGTGCTTTCTCGATCAAAAGCACAATTTACTTGTGATATGGTTAATTTAATTATATAACATGTCTTCTTGATGAAGACTCTTTGATGTGACAAACCAGAATGTTTGAGTATTAGCATATGGAGAATTGATTGATTGATTATTTCAGTAAATAGCATCTTCAAAGATGATTCTGAAATATAACAGCCTAGCTGGAACAGAGAAAATGAATTAGCTGTAAGTAATCAGCATTCCTTCTGAGAAGAGAAGGTAAATAAGAAGCTGAAAATCATTTCTCGTGATTGCTCACCCCTAGTGAGAGTATACTTTAGGAATGCCATTTTTTTTCTTCACCTTTTTTGGTAAATAATAAAATCCTTGTAAAGATTCAAAAAGGAATATTTATAAGTGGTTTTCTATCTCCCCTCTTATTTTATTATTATGCAAATGCCTTTCTGATAGATGACAGTGTGTTCTATCAAGTGATCAGTTGAAATGGTCGTAGTTGCACTGAGCCAAAATGTTTCAAGTGGAGAGGGAGTGTAGTGCAAATGTGAGGCTGGTTCTGCTGCTTGTGGGGAGTGGGATTCTAAGGGCAGATCTGCTGTGTACCAGAGCAGGGAGTGAAGTTGAACATCTCTGGGGACCAGCTTTGCGTGCAAGTCTTCATCTGAGGTTTGGCTGAGAGCTTTTAGTTTTGTTTGACAGTAACATACATGGTTTTCTGTTTCTTCTACTGTCTGGGTTATTATTTAAAACATATGTGACAATGGCTATGTAGTATTGCTAGTAAAATTTTCAAAAAATTTCTGAGATACTTAGTACCAGTTGTCATGGCTAAATTTTAGGGTGGTTAAAATTTTAAAAGGAGGTCACTTTGGCACAAACTGAGAACTTTAACTTAGAATGTCTTCGTAAGTAATTTCTGTAAGCAACTAATGACTTAGAAATACTTATGTTAGATCTAGGTTTATTGATGCATTTTCTGCAGCGATGTTGATTGTTAGTACAATAAGTAAATCTGGAATGAAAATTTTCAATGTCCTGAGGTATTAACCTGTGCCATTTTCTTTATAAGCTATACTGCATGAATACAGCATCAGATTTCATGTCACATATACTTGAAAATGATCTTCAGCAGTTCGTGCTCAGGGTGTCCATAATTCTGAACAGTTCTGTATGAAGCATTTTAAATTATCACAAGCATAATATGAAGTGCAGAATAATATCAGCTCTGAAATGCAAAGGTCTAACTTGAGGTTGAGAGTTGAGGAGAGTTCAAGGTATTGAGTTTTATCTGAGCTCCCTGTAGTATTTCTTCTTTTAATACTTAAAACAATTGCAATTCACTGCAGACTCTTTATCTGATATTTCGTGCATCTGCTTATTTGTTATGCCTCTGGGCTCACAGGTGGGCATACATATATTAACTATTCTCTAAGGCCAAGTTTTAATCAGGGGAGATGGCTACTCAGTTTCAAATATAATAGATTTTAAAAATGACTGACTTTGCAAGCATGTGCTTAGAACTGAACACTGTGTAATTTCTTGTGCCAGGATTGCATTTCTTGAAGAGACTGATACGGGAAAATGATCTTCAAAACCTGACCTAAATAGCATTTCTGCAAAAAGGAGTCAAAACCAAAAATAAGAAGTATCATTAGAACTTCTTTGGGTGTTTTTTCCCATTTGGGGAGAACTGTCAACCCCAAAGAAAAGGCAGCTGTCTCACCATACTGTTATGCAGAACCTACAACCACTAGACAGCCTGTTCCCAACCCAAGAGCATCTGTGTCTGGGCACTTGCTGCTGTTTTATGTCACTCAGAAAACGATTGTGGGATTGCTAGTGTGGGAAGAGAAGGTTCCTCTTCTGTCCAGGCTGACAGTCCCACTGAGCTATGGCAATCTGGAGGAACATCCCTGGGTCTAAATGATACCTGAGAGGTTTGTCATCAATCCTTTGAGCAGAATTGATGTCTCTTCAGTCAGTGCTTACAATGCCTTTACTTTCTTTGTATCTAACAGAAGTGATCTACTCAACAGTCTTGGTCAGCACCTGCTTTTGCTGATTCTGTGTCTTGTTTGCAGCCAATTTACTTTTGAAAGGAGTTTTCTTGATCTGTTTGCAAAGGGTTACTTTTGCATTTTTATTTTGTGTGAAGTATGCTTTCTTTTCCTATATCTTTTGTGATTCCTGCAATTAAGCGGGTATGTGCTTTTTGTGGTGGAAAAATGGTGTGCATATATCCAAGGAATATCAAATGTTTTCCAGGTTTTTTTTTCCCCCTCCTGTAACACATATCCCCTTCAAGTTTAAGAAAACAATAAATTTAGTTTAAAAATATTTGAAGTTTGGGAAGGAGAAGTTGAGTTTTTAATTAAGTACTCCAGAGGAGCAATTCTCCTACAGTAATTGAAATGTTTTTAATGGGTATAAACAACACATTTTCAGTGGCCTAGACCCAGGGAGGGAGGGGAAATCTTAGAGATCTTAATTGCTGAAGTCAAACTAATGTTGAAAAGCTGCCAGGGAAGCAATTAAAAGAAATGGTCCTCAAAATGCATCAAGAAGGAGAGAAGAACAGGTGGAAGACAGCGTTGGACCTTGCAGGTTTTTTAGACTATAGTTTATAACTGGTAGCATTAAATGGAATAGTAAGTAGATTGGTAATAGAAGAAAGAGGAGAATTCTTTTTTGTACTGTGTTCTGAAGTCTCTTTTGTTTAACTCCTTGAAGGAAGTGAAGCCACAAGATGGTAGACTTCCAGTGCTCTGTGCTGCTGGATGCCTTCTTTTTGCCCGTTCAGGGCTACGAGACTGACATCCATATCCAGGAGCTAAAGGCTCCATATTCTATTTTCTTCTACTCTTTGTGTTTTCATAAGGCCCCTTTTTCTCTTTTGTACACTTTTTTTCCCAGTAAAGGCTGTGTGGTTTGCATTTTATTAATTTCCTATTTAATATTTAAACTTACTGTAAGGGTTTAATTAATCTGACCAACGTAATACTTCATTTTATAAATTATATTTTTGTTAGATTTGTTGGCAGCCAGTAAGCTTTCAGTAATATGTCCATGCAAGACAAACTAGAGACAATAGTTCTTAGTCTCTTGAAATATCTGAATGGCAAAACATCCAAGGGAAGATGTACTCACTATGTCAGAATTTATGAAATAAGATTTTTTTCATTGTTTGTATATTTAGAAATATGTTCTTTCTGGAAATGAAGACTGGGATTCTAATATGTTTATTCTCCACCTGGGAAAATAGGGGGAAGAAGTTCTTAGCCCTTTATTTATTCTCTTGGGATACAACTGTAGTAATTACATATATAGTACATAAGACTGAGCTTTGTGGCTGAAAGTTTAGTAGTTTGCCTGTTGCATTTTATTTTGTAAGCCTTAATTGTGTAGAGGAAGTTTAACTGACAGTAAAAGAAAACATATTTATGCCCACTCCACTGAAGATATTGCAATACAATTCATTTGTTTAGTCCAACCTTTTGTGAAAGGCACTCTGTTTAGTTTTTCTAATAGGAAACAAGCATGTAAGAATGCTGATAAAAACCTAAATTGTTGCTCTGAGGGAGCCAAATGCCTGTTGGATGCTATTGGTCTTCAGAGGCATTCTGATCATAATGTTTTCTCATTGGAATATGGTTTTGATTAAGTAAAGAAGTGACAGTACCAAATCTTAGCTACTTGGTATTAGTGACGTTCATTGCAGTATGCACCTTGGCAGCATGTCAGACTGAAGGTAATCAAAGTTCAGTTTTGAAAAATGGGGTATAGAATTTACACTGGTGAATATGTCAAGATTGCCAAGGTTCACTGCTTTATTTTGACTTAAGTCAAATCTTTTGATTGTGACATGTTTGTGTCTTGAGGGTTAAGAATTACTTGAAGCCTTTGATGTGCTATTCCAGCCTCTAGTATTAGAAAACTGTAGTTTAAACTGTTTCCTTTTATTTCAAATGCACAATTATTTTAGTATTTTGAGGTTGGATAGTTGAGAGAATTTATTCCTTGTTCTATAGGCATAGAAATAAGCAATTTTGACAACACAATTTTGGGCCATCCTATATCATTACTCTGTGGTCAGCTGTACCATTAATCTAGGCAAAGATGATTGCTAGAATGAATTCTGACTGCAAAAGCTTGTGGGGGACAGTTGATACCGTGACACTTTCTGACACCATTTATAAAGGTGTTGCATTATGTGGGTGGCTGATGAGATTGGCCTTTGATCAATTTACTCTTCTGAGAAGTAAGAGTCAGTAGAAAGAAGTGGCACTGCAAATGTGGAGGGAATATTTTTAAAAGAGGAATATTTCACATGCATGAGGAGTGCTCCAAAGTCTGTGGTATCAAGGGCAACTGAAAAAGATACCCGGATAATTGTTTTCTTTACTGAACTCTGCAAGCTTTACAGACAAAGGGTTTGTTCAGAGATATGGGATTAACTAAGGAGGTGGTCATTCTGCTCCTTGCACAGTGGCTCCGATGGCTGATGCAGAGACAAGAATTGTGTGTTCGAGTGAAGGAGACTGGCAAGATAAGCACCTGCAGGTCTCTGGGTTGGTGGTGTAGCAGTGAATTGGTCCCAGTGGGACTAATATTCTGCAGGTAACTTGGAAAGAGAAAGCTTTGTTTAAAAGGCTCAGGGGCAGCCCAAGGACATCACTGTAGTGACTGGAGTAGATGTAGTTATGGGGATCCAGCACTGTGCAGGAGAGGGCACTCGTGGTTGTCCCTTACAAAAACTCTGGTGCTGAATGGAGGAGAGAATTGGAAAAATTGTCCTAATAACAGATTCATGATGACATTTTGTCTTTGCTAGAGTGTAGGAGTTAAAACAGCCTGGTGAAAAAGTAAAAGAGACAAAGGGAAACAACTTTTGACTCCCTACATTGCTGTTGCTCGTAAAAATAACAGACAGTTTTACCATAAAATGAGGAGTGTGTTCTCTGCCCTTATTTACCTGATATTAAGTATTTCTGGTGTATGGGTGTCTTCCTGCTCTGGACACTTGTCAAGATCATTTGACAGCAGAAATAGAGGAAACATTTTATTTGCAGCTGGGGGCACCCCATGATAGAAGTTGTGGTTGGAGTGACTGGGGAGTCTGCAAGAGGGCTTGACTATTCCACTGTGATGGGGAAGGAACCTAGTTTAAACCCAAATTAGATTTTCTTAATTGCTTCAATATGTTTGAAATTTGATAAGAATCATGTGTGGGTTCCTTTTATTTTTTAGTTACCCAACAAGAAATTTTTCTTCTAAAGAGGAAAATATTCTTAGTCTTATGCTCAAAATTAATGTTAACATATTATTCAGGGTTTTTTTTCCTGTGTCTTCCAGTGTACCCACAGGTTGGGAAGTAGAAGGGAAAAGATTTGAGAAAGATGAAATGTTCTGTTAAGTGTGTTGTGAGAGCTCTGGTCTGTGTTCTGTGTGTCAGTGTAAGGCTTGCATGCTGTAACTAAAATAGCTTCTCTAGGGTTGGACATGGCTATGGAAAGTTGTATGCTATGTCATGACATTTTTTTCATTGACATTATCAGCTTTATTTACTGTATTTAAAAGCTCAAAATATAGGATGTGATATTCAGTGTGGAAGGTTTTGTGGAAAAAAATTTCCTATGGTCCTTGTGGTATTTGGACTTACACAGTTGCAGATGAGTTGAGCTTGATCTCTAGTTAGAAACTTGCATGTGTGCAAGTTTGTTATTTTTCCATTACTTTTTATTTACTGAAAAGAAAACATATTGAAAACTAAAATATCAACCCCCTAGATTCATCAAGTTTCAGGCTTTACATTGAAAGACTTGCTGTTTGATATATACTGTACAGTACCTTGTCTCAGACTTGTCTGATACGATGGGCATTGTGACTGCAGAACTGGATGTGCCACAATGCAGCATTAGTGATCAGGTGCTAGAATGTGCAAGAGTTTTCCTGTCCATGGTTAGCACTGCAATCTGTGCTTTTCTGCAAAGCTTTCCTTCTTCCACCTCTACATTTATAGTAGACAGTACCCATTTTTTTTATTTTTATGGATTTTGTTGTATCATTATTTATCTTTCTATCTTGTACCTCACTTTACAGCACTCCTTCTTCAGAGTAAGCATACAGTTTATTTTGCACTGTTCTTTTCTAGTGCCTTTATCAGAGTATTAATAACTGGAAACTGCATCCTCATAACTGTGAATGCTTTTTTTGGAGCAGTGATTAAATGCCTTGTCTAACAGGAATCAACTGATAACAGTGCATCTAAATGTTAATATTTTGGTATATTATTTCTTCATAAAGAGAATAATGAGTTAATGGATACAATACTGATCTTTTTGAAATGTGATGGACTCTGAAATTTGAGAATATAGTTTGCGGATGTGTAAACCGAAATCAAGCACGTGAAATTTTCCCATTCCTGTTTGACCTCAGTCTGAGACAATAAGGACTAACAGAATCAGAAAGGAAGAGATAAAAGAAAACTATTCTGAGTGGATGCAGTGATATTGTTCATTTTGAGACATCTTCTAAGCCTACACAAAAAGAAAGGCTCAACAGTAGATAAGTTTCTTCTCTTGTTGATTCCCTCTTCCTGCACAGGATCCTCCATTATTTGCTGAAGTTCTAGTCCCTTCCAGATTCATTTAATCTGTGGATGATGTACTTCAGTGGCATTCTCCTTTGATTCACTAAACTTTTGTTGTTAGGGATTTTTGGGCTTTTCATTTTGGGTGATGTCTTTGGGGGGAAAAAAGGGGGATAAATTATATATTTTCAGTGGTGGAAGAAAGGGCTAGCAAAATTGAAAATGTCTTTTTGGCTTATGAATAGTTCCTAGGTGCTCCTAAAAGAGACAGTCAGGCTTATGTCTTTAAAGAAAAAAAAAGCTATTTCACAGGATCTTTGTGGCAGCTTGACCTTATCCAAAAAGGAAATACATGAAGTTAGATCTTGGTGAATTGATAGTGAATATGAAAGATATGTAGGTGGTGAAGAAAGAAAAGTTTTTCTAGATAGAGAATTCTTTGAAGTAATTGCTAGTATCTTCAAATTACCAAATTAAAACCTGGTGGGGTTTAAAGAAAGTGATGGATTTGCTCTTTGAGACGGTTTTGTGCTCCTTAAGAACTGACTAGTACTTGGAACCAAACTAATTCTTCTGTAATAGTGGACAAGATACAGTGAAGTTTGCATTCTGTTCACAAGTTTGTGTTGTGTTATGTTTTCAGTTTTGTATTCCTCTACTTATGCAAGTAGGACAAATATATCCAAATTTTAGCACACAGTAGATCAAGTTGAAAATCTGTTTATCTGGATAAAGCTTTCCTCTTGCTTAGGAGATTATATTGTGCAATTTAGGCCATAGATGCAATAAAACAACTTAGAATGGAAAAAGGTGAAGGGACTTGTGACAGCTCTTCTGTGGAGCATAACTTCATGCTTTGCCATTTTAGCACTATGCTTTTTTCCTCTGAAGAAAAATTTTTTCTGTTAAGAACTGTAAAATGGAACTGAATGGCTTTGTAAAATATAAAGAAACTCAAATATTGCTTTTAATATAAAGAAGAATGAATATGGTGTATCATCTTTGTTCTGTTAATAGGAGTTACATTTTCAGTAGTTCATGCATTTCAATCTTTGTGGAAGATAGCCTGAGAGAAGAATGAAAGAGAATTTTTACACATGGAAGGAAGTTGTGTAGTCATATGCTCGTGTTTAACAACTGTCTGTGTGAGGCTGTCATTTTTGTCTTTTGATCCACTATACTTATTATTTTTGGAGATTGATCCTGTTCTAATGAAATGAATAGAATTTTTTCTTTGGTTTGTTCTTGAAAAATGATCAGGTTGTTAGGATTAATTTGGTATGCTTTCAGTCTCTGCACATTTGGCTGATACTTCGAATGTGGTTCTGCAAGATAGCCTGCTCAGAACCAAATGGTCACTCAAAATGAGCTTCCGTTGGGAGTGTGAATACTGTAACTTGTTCTAGGGAGTTTTCAGGATTGTTTGGAGTGTAGCCTAAGAAGTTTTGGCAGCCCCTTGGCAAACACGTGAAATATAGGCTCTGCCAAGTTGAGCCTCAAAATAATACTTTTTCTCCTGGTTTAAGAAGTTCTTTACCTTTTTGAGGTTAATTTTATCCCAATGCCTGTCCCTTCCTGCTGTGAATGGGTCATGTGCCATGCCAGTCTCAGTTAGCAGCAGTTGTAGTATTGACATCTTGCATATCATAGCAGAAAGGGAGACACAAGTGAGGTAGTTAAAACAGTACCAATTGTCAGGTTATTTTCAGGCATAAAAGCAAAATCTCATTTGGTTTTTGAGTGCAGTTTCATTTTCAGCACGTTCATTTTCAGCAGGCAGATTAGAAGACTGACCTTTCTGACACTGAGTACTTAAACAGATTCTTTGAATGTGGTGGTGGTTTGTTTGTGGTGTTTTTTTTTTTTTGTTTTTTTTTTTTTTTTTTTTTTGTAGGCCTTTTCATTCAGTCCCAGAGAGATTGAAGCTTGCATGGTTATCTGTGTTTCATTGCAGTTTGTGGCTGGTCTGTGTTTTAGTCTAGAAGTTGTTTATAATATGTAAAAATGAAATTTATAAGTATCTCCAACTTTAATGGGTGAATATGTAATTTTGTGTGTCAGAAAAGTTTCTGGGTTTTCCTTTGAGTGCTGTAGATTCTTGCATTCTTACCCTCAGGATTTTTTTTCCTTATTTAATTCCTATACATCATGCATTCTTATGTTCTTCCCATAAATATCTGGTGTTTTTCTAGCATCTTAAGCATTCCAATATAAATAATATTTAAAAATACATTAACCCTTGCTATATATATAGTCTTCTCTGATACAGTCTAGATTAATATTAAATTATGAACCTAGTGTTTCAGAATAACTGATTTTGCCGGTGTTTAGCTAGTTTGGGGATGTTATTAAATAATAAAAAAAAGAAGAGAAATCCATTGAAAACGCCTGTTGTCCTACACAGTCTTGGAAATGGGAGGGATGATAGAAAAAAATTAAATAGAATACTTAATAAAATTTAAATAAACCAGAAAACTGGTGCAACAAAATGATCAGTGGGTCATTTTTAAATTATACACCTGCTTTTAAAAGGGATCGGTAGGGAGGATAAACAAAACACATGTATAGTAATGGACCAGTGCTTTGTACATAAGTCTGATCTTTGGAAATGAGCCTGCTAATAGAGTCTTGGTATCTTAGTAGTGTGAATAGTGATATTTTATTTTATTTGTTAAATTTCCTGTGTGTAGCAACAGCTGTACGCATTGGGCAACACAATTAAAAAAGACTAACCAAACCCCTGTGAATATTTTCTAATTACTTTTGAAAACACTCGTGTTATCAAGTATATTGCTGCATAGTTATGACCTAACTGTCCCAAATTTGATGCTAATGTTTCAAATATGGTGGTTCTCAGGGTGTGAGCTGCTTTTCCTTGTACATTCACATAACAAAATATTTTTGAGAAGGAAATGGTAAGCATTCTTTAGGTTTATAAAACGATCCTAGTTTATCAAACAGGAATAAAAACCAGGTGAAGTTTGTTTTGGTGTTCAGTTTTCTGTTAATTGTGACAGTTAAGGTAGTTACAGGGTATATTTAAGAACTAGGTCTGCATAATGTTATAATTCAGGTTTCATTTCAAGGTGTATGGTAAACTCCATACTTCTAGTTCTTTTCAGTGAAAACCATTAAAGTGTAAATAAAACTAATTGTTTGTGGGTTCAGATTTCCTCCTTTGAATGTTGCATTGTGCTCTAGATTTCATTAGTTTAATGCAGATTTTCAAACTTTTTTTAGGTCAAATATACGGCCAGACTATGCGGATACAAGCTTTCATGAGTTCAAAATGCACACCTTCAGTCGTGTGACATCTTGTAAAGTCTGCCAGATGCTTCTAAGGTAAGATTGTAAAGGTTTTCATGAAGTCATAGCTGGTGTTTCTTGTTGTATTAGCAAGTTTTTGTAATCAAATTTCCAAATATTAGCAGGAGTGCTGTTAAAAGCTGAAAACATCCAGATGCTTCTCATTTGTCAGAAGATGGCTTTATCATGATTCTTATGTAAGAGTAAATGGCAACCATTTTTTACAATTTTGACCATGATGGCTCTTCCACAGAGTCCCTTGCTGTAAACCAGCAGTTTCAAAGACAGAATATTGTTTCAGAAAATCAAATGATGATGATCCTTGTAAATGTTTGCTATGGAGAGACTGCTTTGTGAGACAGAAAATAACTGTGAGGCATTTACAGGTGCATTTCTGAACCAGATATGTAGAGAAATTGAAGACAGATGTTGCAAGGCTAGGTAAGGAATGCTAGCAGACAACTGATGTGTTCATAAACAAGGATTTGTGAGACCAGCAAGCTAAGAAACTCCATGTATTCTGCCTCTTTCCTTTATGTGCAAATATAAAAGCACATGTGCTTTTATATTTGTAGTTTCTCATTCATTTTTGAGCTTTTAGGACCTACCATGTTTTTTTTTGTAAAGATGACATGTCCAGTGGTATAAAGGAATGTATTGACCCCAAATTTCATAGTGTTAAGTTGCAGATGCAAAAGCTTTCTAAACTTTGGCCAGTTCAGGTGCTCATAACTGGTTGCCCAGACAAGTTGTGGATATTCCATCCCTGGAAATGTTCAAGGTCAGGTTGGATGGGGCTTCGAGCACCCCAGTCTAGTGGAAGATGTCCTTGCCCAAGGCAGGAGGAATTGGAACTAGATAATCTTTAAGGTCCCTTTGAACTCCAACCTTTCTATGATTCTATGTTGCATATTATTGATATTTCAAAAAATATAGCCACAACATTTTTAGCAAGGGCATTTGAGTATGGGTAGTGCTTTTGTTAAGCACAGACGTGGAATAAAATAACTTCAGGTATGTTCCTCCCTGTCATAGATTTTTTTCCTTTAGCAGCCTTTTTCCTGAACAGTTAGACTGACCTGGATTTTCAAAGATTTTTTTTTTTTCTCAAAACAATAAGATCTAAATGGCTATGAAGAATGGTGCAGGCATTCTAAACTTGAAGGCAGGAGGGCTGATTTCTGAATTTGAAGCAGTATAGCTGAGTTATTGTGTCTGTTACTGCACTACCTGCTGTTGCTGAGAAACAGCTCTCTTGCATTCAGGACACAGGCCACATGGTGCTGTGTTATTCTCCATACACATTGCTTGAAGATAGCTTGGGTATCCCCAAGTGCTACCTTGTGGTATATAGACATTTACAGTTATTGGCAGCTCTGAATATTAACTGAAATGTACCAAGGTATCTATTTTTTAAAAAATGAACAAATTTAAGGTCAAGAATGTTTGCAATATAGCCTATAAACTCCTAATGCTTAAATATATATTCAAACTTACAACTCTCTTGAAATGGATCTTATTTGTCATGGTGCCTAGGCAAATCCCCATTGAGATGAAACAAAGTGTAGATCTATAGAAGGATGGATGCATAATGGTACAATTTCAAGTGTACTGTTCCAAAGTAGTTTTGGATTAAATTGGAATGGAGATTGTTATTATACTAGTAGTCCAAAAGAACTATCTAGTTGTAACTTTTTAGTAGTGGCGAAAAGAGGATGAGCTGCTTGTTTGTCAGTTGTCACTTTTTCTCAGTCCTTTAAGGACTATCATTATGCAGAACAGCAAATGACTTCTAATACCTTCTGCCTTGTCTCTTATGTCCTTTATGTGTGGAATTTGTCACCTCTAAGGTATCACTACTTAATTTTATTTTACAGGGGAACATTTTATCAAGGCTATTTATGTTCTAAGTGTGGAGTTGGAGCACACAAAGAATGTTTAGGAAGACTAGACAACTGTGGCAGGGCTAATTTAGGTGGTAAGTCATTTTTATTGTTAGAATACCATTTTTAATTAGGACATGAAACCTGCTAGATGTAATTAAGGTTTAATTTACTTCTAATTTGTGTTTATTGTAACATGCATACTTGTGAAACTTCCATTTATAAGCACAATTAGAATTGCATTTACGATTCTTAGGGATTTTTATTGCTACTAAATTGAAATGTTCAGAAGCAGGAGAGAGCTGTTATAGGTCAAACCCAATTTCTTTGTTAATGTTGTATACAAGAAGGAATTGCTCTCGTTTCAATTGTAGTCTGCTCATATGTGTAACACCTACTGTACGGGACATCATCTATCATCCTTGTGGTTCTCCCTTTATGTCTGTCAATTTTCATATTTTCCTCTCAGTTCCTAAAGCTGTATGTGTTGCCTCAGCTTCCTCTTTCATCTCTTTGGTTTCCATGGTTTCTGTCCACTCACAATATTCACAAAAATGTGATTGATGGCTCTCTACTTCCCACATCTAAGGACTGGTTTTTTTCTTCTTTTAATCGATTCATGTACTCTGTGAGCTTCTTCCCTGACCATTGTCACTTTGCGCTTCCTCTGTTATTCTGCTCTTTGGGACCTTCAGGGCTCTTTTGACTTCAATTATCATTTGGCCTCCTTCAAATGACTCAAAAATTGACATCTTCCCTTTCTGCTCAGTACTGTACCTGTAAATCTTTCTGATGTCTTCTGGATCTCCCCCTGCTAATGGTAGATGTTAGCCCTCATCATTGGCCACTCCTTCCCTTCCACGTACCTATGCATTTTGTGGTAGTGAGTTTGTTACACTATAGCTAGTTAGTCACTAGCTAGTTGCTGCTATTTGTGACTCTTCCCTCTATGCCTTTTTTTTGATTGTGTTTGAAAGAGAATTCAATTTTGTATATGCTCGGGAAGTTTCTAGTTATTTGTCCTTCTCACTTCTCTAAAACATGCACATTCATTTCCACGATTATTTCATAATAGTTTGTGAAGTTTCTCATGTCTCACCTCACATAAGCTACAGCAACCCCTTCCATTGGGTTATTTTCTTTTTGACATTAGTATCTACAATCTTTGCAAAATGCTGTTGCAGAGATAATCTTTCTCCCACTGCTTGAATTACATGATGACTTCATCCACTGCTCTTTACTAAGCTGCTGCTTCAAGATTTCAACTGTGGCTTGTTGTTCCTTTCAACATTGTATAAGCTTGTTTCTGTCTTTGTCCCTGTTTGCATCACTTCCTGACTTTTATTTGGCTTTTGGCTTGCAGTGCTGTTTACCTGCGTCATTCTTTCATGAAATCAACAGGATGGCAGGTATTGACTTTTGCTGCAGTCAGTGAACTTCTTTTTCCTCAGCTGCTTTTCTGTATTGGAGATCTTCCACGCTGTCCTCCAAGTCTGGGCTCTTTAAAAATAATTTTTTGTAGATCTGAAAATCATTACAGCAATTACAGTATTTGCGATTGAGATCCTTTTTGGAACATAGTTTTTTCACCAAACCTTCTACAGATATTATAAAGACAATAAATATTTAAATTATGTGAAAATTGAATGTTTTAAAGCAATTGCATTTAAAATATAGAGTGGAAAAACAAACACATTGTTCTTCACTGGAGAACTATTTTCTGTGGTATAAACCACTCCTACTTCTACGTTTTTCCTTTCCTTTTAATATCACTTCTGTAGTTTTTATTTTAATTGGATAGCTGGCGCGCTGGGGGACAGGAGCTTGTCTTTCTATTCCTCTGTAAATATCTGTGGACACATATGGTGCAACATGTATCAGGTCTAGGTAATTAAAGGTCTGATTTCTCGCAATTTTCCTGTGTACTTCATAGAGAGAACAAAATAACAACAACAAAATCACATTTCTCCTTCTTTGTAAGTGGAAAAATTATAATTTAAAAAATTATTATTTAAAAAATTTAAAGGAGCAGAATGTTATTTTGGATTTTACTTTAAATCATCTTCCTGATATTTGTAAAATGATAGTGCTCTGAAATTGGAAGCAACTGGTTTGTTAAGATACTGCTTTGTGTTACATGTTTTGCTTACATCCAGGTGTTCTGCTCTCGATGCTCTCTTTCAACTTCACTTTCTCTTCTCAGTCTATTTTTTTCTTCTGTTCAAAGGCTCCCAGATTCCTGTAGCTCTAGTCTAAGACAGGAGAGTTGTGGTCTTCTACGTGCTCATGAGGCAGAAGGACAGGAGCCTTTCCTTACAGCCTGCTCTGAGATCATAGCTGCTAAAATGAACTCTAAATTACAACTGCTGCCATAGTTCCCTCTTGTTTTATCAGTCAATGAGGATGGAAAGGACAAAGGGCTTTGCTTACTTGGCTGAAAATGTGTCATCCCTCTACCTGATAGAGGGACTTTGGCCAGAGAGTAGGAAGGAAAATCCTCAGATTTTTCCCTGCTGTTTTCTACTTTTACTCTTTATTTGCATTTTGAAAGAAAGAAGTGTTGATTGAGCAGTGCTGCCCATTCATAATGTGCACAGAGTAAGGAAAGGTTTTAGGAGGAGCTTTACCATTTTCTGCTTCCCTATGTGGCCAAGAAAGGAAAGGGACAATTCAGACTCTCTGAAATATTGGTTACTGCAACTTGAGTAGGAATTGTTTTCCAGCTGTGCTGAGAAATGAAATCTCCCATAAGTTACCTGCTGTGCCTGCTAAGTTATGAAATATTACTAGAGGAATGCAGACATAAAGACATCATGTAAAATTCAGTATTTTCACTGCATTTTGTGCAAAAAGTAGGCTCTACATGCACAAAATTTTAACATGGTTTTAATTTTGAATATTTTTTTTGAAATATTTAGAGAAATTAATTTATTATAAATGTATTTTTTTAATGGTGTCATTTGCTGCTTCTCTGAGAAATCAGCAAAGGTGGCCTGAGAGTGCTGTTAGATAAGAAATTGTGGAGCATAGCTGGAAGGCTTGTAGCAGAATGCCAGGAACACTTATTGTATTGCTGTATTTGGATTTTTTTTTCTTTTTGTTTGTTTGTTTGTTTCTAAGGGACTATTTCAGCCTCTTTCAGAGGGTTTAATGGACATGAAACACAGTCATCCTTTTGGGAAACTGGAGATTATTATTCTGTAGTCATGTGGTATTAGTTATGGCCACAGATGTGGAATATATGTGTGTGTGTATATATATGTGTGTGTGTGTGTAGATATTTGTGTTTTCTGTTTAATCTGGTGTTCTGTTATTCTGCCAGTGCCATTTGAGATGCTTCACAGCAAAGTGCAAATCCTCTGTGTGGTAGACAATGCCTGGGAATGATGTTCCTTGCTTGATCCTGTTACATTTTCCTTCTATCTTTTTTGGTGTTTGAAGAGTTTTTACGTCTTGTTAATGCTTTGGCTTAGATCTTTCCTGTTTAGAAGTATCTAACTCAACAAATGTTAGAACAGTGAGTTCTCTATGCAGCATGTGACCTAGGGTTTTTGTGAGAAGAGTCAATAGAAGTTTTGACTGACTGCTTCTCTATGATAAATTATTTTATAACTTCTTATGACCTCTTAATAGTATACTCTCTGAACTCAGTAGCTTCTTTTTTTCATTATCTGTTCATAAGTGGAATTTTTTCTATGCTTCAAATAATTTTAATTCCCATTCGGTAGACCTCTTCTATTTCTAGAGGTCTATTTGAAAAGAGGTGATCAGAGTTCAAAACACTGCCATGGGAATATACCATTAGGTTTCTCAAAGGCATTTGAGTTTTCCTCAGCATTTTCTGGTTTTGTACAGTTTGAGATTGTTTTCTTTATAGACTACTAAACAGATGTTTTTTGCTAGCCTTTCTGAAATGATACTTAGAACCTCCCTGAATGGATTAAATCTTTTATATTTCATTCCGAGTTGCAGTTTGTGAAAATTCAAAAGAGAGACATCCGAAGACAGATGAAACCTTTTGAATGACAAAATTATTAAGTGTCAGATTTAGATGATACGCTTATGAGAGAAACATTGACAAAATCTGAAGATAAATTGCTGTGTTCTCATGCTATGCCTTATACACAAACGTATGCCAGTTCTTCAGATGTTTTACTTCAAAGAAGGACAGTTCAGCAGACTGTAGAAATTGTAGTGATAAAAGATGCGGAGTTAATTAGTTGAATTAATAAATAGAACAAAATGTCTGCATTTAGCCTTTGGATTTTCTTGGTTGCTGTTCCTGCCCTTGTTGCTGTAAATCAACAGTGCTTGTTGAAGTCTTCTGTGTTTGTTTCTGCCATTATTGATTTAACTTCCCCCCCCCCCTTAAATATTGTCCTGTGCATGCTTTAGTAGTCCTCTGCATTTGCATGTATTTTACTGTTTTCCCTATCACTTAGTCTTTCTGTGAGTTGAAATCCTCCATGCCCCCTCTTTTTTTCCCCTAATGTTCTGATGAACTCCTTTGAGTCTGATTGCACAGTCTTAAACACAAGACTTTATGAAATCCTTAAACACAAGGATTTTAAAATGGATGCACATATTTCTCTGACAGGCCATTTATAAGGACATATGTGGTGTTATTTTCTCTGGTGGCTGATGAGGTCTCCTTTCCCATGCTGCCTCTTCTGGCTTCTCAACTACATTCCTCTCTCTTCTTTCATGGCACAAGACAATTTCACTCATCTGGTGATGCTTTTCCACTAGTTGGAAGGGTTAACATTTTGGAATGGTTAAGAGTGACACACCTTTAGTAGACAAAAGGAGAAGCTGTATCCCTTATTCTCACTTCTATTATACAGGTTGTTGTGTGACCCTTGCAGTTCCTTCAGAGGCTTCAGGACTGATAAAACAGAATCACTCTGCACAGAACATACTGCAGAACTGTAGTCTGTTTCCTAGTCTAAACCAGCAGAATTAACAATTCATTTCTGTTTCCAGACTGCAATTTTTCCAAGTCTATCCAATTATATTGAATTAAGTATTCTCAGGCAAATGTTTGCTGGTTCTACACACTATTGAATATTTCAATTAGAGAAACTTCCTATAACGGTTCTAGAATCTGAAAATATTTTGAATATTTTAAATATAGTGCCACACCCACAGAATTTTCTTTATATTGCTTTTCCCAGGGAGTGTTAGAGACATGTCTCATCAGGTCATAAATGGATTAAAAAAACATGAACAGGTTGTTTTTGTAGTAAATTTTAGTTAACTTATGCATGATTTCTATCTTGTTCAGATAATTCAATTTTAAAAAGTACTGTATTTCCTTAGGTGGAAAAGAAATTTCTTCCACTGTATGATGAACTTGAAAGAAAATGTTGCCATATGAATGAGTTAAGTTTAGAGTTGCTTTCATGTGGTGATGTATATGCCCAATAATATAGTCCGTGCTGTTTATGTAATAATTGCTTGCTACAGCACATTAGAGATTATTCATGAAAACCGTGTGGTCTTGACAGCTAAAAAGAAACCAGCAGCTTTCACTGTTTACGTTTTTGCTGACTTGATCAATAGTTGCGAAGTTGCTGGATTTCCTCCAAGCCTTCCATGTCAACTGAATTGACAAGTAAGTGCTCAAATCACAGAAAGTTCATTGGAGTTAGGCCACTTTTTTAAAAACTGCAGCAAAGGTTGAGCTGTACTGTTTAACTATCGATTCTTGCTCAACCTGAACAAAAGCCACTTAGGGGACTTGATATTTTTCAGGGTCCTACACTATGATGCGTCTAGGTCACATTTCTAATTTTGTTCTGATTATGCAATGACTGGCTAAATGACCAGAAAGGAATAGATAGTCCCACAGCTCCTTCCAAGTGACTTACTTTGCAGTTCCCGCATTTTAAATATTTCGAGCTTTCTTTTAAAATAGAAAGGTGAGTAGTTTATTACGTATCCTTTTTGTTTACTCTCCATATAGTTAGCATGTAAATCCAGCTGCGCTGTTGCCTCCCTGAGGAGCAGTTTATTCCCATTTTCTGATCTGCCTTCCCTCACTTACTGAGGCCAGCTGCTGCTCTTCTTGCTTCTGTAGAAAAATATAATTATCAAAATGTGACCCAGTGGTAACATGGCCTCAGTGAATAAACAAAAAAAACCCCCAAACTGTGCTATGATATTGAAGTAGCTGGCTGTCAGAACTGAGGACCCACTCGATAATTTCATTGGCAAATTGGTAACGAGCAGGAACTTGAATTAAAGTTGTCACGTGTAAAATATCTGCTGGTGGATATCTGCAGACATTACGTTCTTTTTTTCTAAAAATAGAAATGAGGGTATTCTTGCTTTTGTACTTGTGTAGTGTTTGAGAAAAAAGGTGTTTTGTGAGGAAACAATTCACAGAATTCAATACGAATTCTGAAATATGAGAGTATTTGAACTGTGTTGAAATAACAAGACAAGAATGTCTTACTTTTGAATAGGCTTTTATGTGGAAATACAAGTACTGGATATTTTTTCAATTACTGAAGTGTTGACAGTGAAGCCACAAATGGTGTTTTGGTTCATCAGTGTTGGTCTTCTTTTTAATCCAAATCTCCCACCTCCCTTTTAATGAAATTTATTTTGTGCGACTTATCAGGAGTATTTATTACCGTCCTGTGTAGTTATTTCTTGAATCCAGTTATTCAGTTATTTAACAGTTATCACAGCGCTTCTTAATTATTTATTATGAAAACTGCTGGGATGTTCTGATCGAATGCTCTGATCAGATGGAACTCACTCATCTAACTGGGTTTGGAATATTTCCTAGAGATACAAATAATATTCAACAGCAACCTTTAAAAATCAGATTCATTCATTCCCACTGGAGGATAAATGACATTTCCATTTTAACATTTTGATAATAGATCTGCTAAAATAAACATAAGCCTTTTTTTGTTTTAAAAGGAAAAAAAACAAAAAGAAAAAAAACTCCCTGAGTCTGGATTTGAAGTTTTGGCCTCCTTTGCAAGTCCTTACCTATTTGACTTCTCTTTATTTGAAGTCATTCATAATACTGAGATCAAACATTCAAAAAAGGTGGTTTTATTCGTATTTTGGCAAAAAAATTTTAAAAGGCATCTCAAATTGTGAAATACCAAAATTGTATTGAATTTCAGCAGCACTTTGGCAACTAATTCCCTCAGACTCCTTAGAAAATCTGAGTAGACTACCTGCATCTCCTCCTTTGGGCGGGCTTATTTTTCTTCTCTTTGCTCACTATAAAAATGCAAATTAATACTTTTGGAAAGGTTATAATCATAAAAGCATTTTGTGTGGATGACCAGACGAGGTGTCTTAGGGGTACTGTGAGAGGGGAAGTGGCGACTGAAGGTGTACGTGAGAAGAGCTCTGCCAGTGGTAAAGGCTGTGCCTGCCTGGCCTGTCCGCAGCTGGGGTGTTTGGTCTGGGCATGCCTTATCTTTGCATAAAGTACTAGAAAGGCAGAGATTTTGTTTTCCCACACTTTACTGTTTAATGTAACCTTTTTTTAGCAGAATAAAATGTACTTGCAGTTAAACTTTATTATTTCTTTTACTGTGAACATACTTTCCTGTTTAGAAGACATTACAGTAAAAGTTTTCAATTGTGATGAAGTTACATGAAGACCAGGCACGTGCAGTTTGGGCTTTGCCTCAGCAGCTTGTGTAGTGCTAGAGAGTGCACACAGGTAAATACAGCTGTGTGCGCTTTGCTAACACACCAAACCAAAATCTAGAGTACACCCAAATGCCTGTTATCAGATCAGACACTCAAAGACATGTAAGAAAGATATCCCTTTTTGTGTCTTTTGTATGTGTGGTGGCCTGTGTATGCTGAATTGTTAGTCTTTACGCAGTCTTTCTGATCTCCTACAGGGTTTTATTTGTTTCATAATTTTTAAATAGTACCATAAAACTTATAGTAAAAAAGGTAAATAAACCACCAATGGCTTCAGTCTATGATATGCTAATGCAATGCTGAATTGAACTTGAAGACATGAAATATAGAACACTTCGAAGCTAAAGGTGTATATATATATCTCTCGATACATGTTGACATACTCTGAAAAGGCAGAGACAAGAAAAGGTGTAAAGTCGACTTGCAACAAAGAACCGTAGCTTTGAATTCCCAACGAGTCAGTGTTTACCAAGTGTTTTTGAAACCTTCTGAAAGTTTCCAAGGTGTACTGTCTGATCCTGCCGTGCCGCTGCCAGAGCGTGCCCTGCAGCCAGAGCCTGCCCAGGGCCGGGCGGGGTTTGCACAACGACCTGGCGCGGCCCGGGCATTGGGCGGCTACAGGTATCAGGTAGCAAAGGGAAGGCAGCAGTGTTTTCTTTAATGCCACGCAACACAGACTGAGATTGCTACAGCAAAGGTGTACAGTTTGCAGTCACCAGTAATGCCAATTTTTACTTATGTTTCAGAACACGGAAACGTGAAACATGAGGTAAGGATTTTTTTTTCCTTTGCATGTGATGTTTGTTTTGTTTGTGATATAAGAGTTCCTTATTGTTTTGTGCACGTGCTGTTGGAAAAGATATGCTTTTCTTCTGGGTTTAACAACAGATTTACTTAGAGTGCTGTAGAAGTTGTCTAAGCAACAAGGTATTCATGATTAAATATGAATGTCTTCTGTTCAAAATGTGAGTTAAACTTGCAGAGATATGACTTAGTGCTGAAAGCACTGAAAAGGGTGGAGTTTTTTTTTTAAGTTACAGGTAAGAAAGCATACATTGCTTCACAACTGACGGTTAGATCCTTACTGTTCCTAGACAAAAATTGTCAGTAAAGTTAAAAGTATTCTTTTTTTTTTTTCCTCTGCCACACCAGGCAGAGAGGGTGATGAAAGATCAGCAGGGAAGTGTTCACCTTTTCATGAGAAAGGATTGTAGATGCAGAGGTATCCAGTGATTATAGAGTTTATGTAATCTGGAGAGAATGTTAAAATGGGACCTGGACAGAGAAGCTGCTGTGATGCACATAGGTACCTTGCCATCAACCCAAAAAGGCTGCAAACCCACCCTGGGTAACTTTCTGGCCAGCTCCTGGTGCCTCTCCACTGACATGTGGGAGAGCACAGCAGCTGAGTTTTGACTGCCAGTTCTGACGAAGAGATGCAGCACTTCAAACCTAGAATATAATAGTTTCCAGCATCTATTTTAGATCAGAAGTTTATAGTAATTTAACTGCTTAAATGACCTGCTGGGTAATGTAAGGATGTTATTGCTGACATGGCTGGTATGGGGATAGTCATGTACAGGGCTGACCACAGCAGTGCTCTCTGATGTTTGAGCTGTTTGGGTGTCACTGTGACCCCAGGTAGTGGTGGGGGGGGGGGGGGGGGGGGGGGGGCAGGTCAGGGCAGCTCTGCATGCTGTGGTGAGCTCCTGGGCTCTGGGCCTCAGGTGGGCTCTGGCTTCTGGAGGCCTGCAGGGGAATGGCGAGTTCAGGGAACTCTGGCTGGGGACCGGGCTGTGCTGGCGCGGCCCTGGCTCTGCCCAGGCACTGCTGCCTGCCTGCTCTCCCTGCAACCTCAGCTGTGCCCTAGCCAACAGCTGCCCAGCCTTTTAAGTCTCTGCCTGGAAAGATCTGCTAAGTAAGGGCACTCTAAAATATGGGAGTCACAGTGTGTTTCATTTGCCTGATGCTTTCCCAGTCCTGAAGCCAGCAAGCATGACTGGGGAGCTGTGAACAGGTCAAGTACTGGGCCTCGTGGGCAAGGCTACCAGGCTCTGTAAAGCTACTGTGGTGAACATATTGTGGTGAAAAGTATGTTCACCATCTAGCTGGATAAAAAAACATGTATACTTTTTTTTCTTGTGAGAGATAAAACCCCCTTCCTTTTTGGAGCTATTGATTTGCTGTTGCCTCTTGAATTGATCTAAAACATCAGGGTTACTTTGATTTTTACCAAGACTATTAAATGCCTGCTTTAATTATCTCTGTGCAGAAGGAAACTTGAGCACAGATGAAGAACTGTCGTTTTAGAAAATATGGATTTATATTGCATACCAGTAATGTGAAGAATCTGATGGTACTGCAATATGTTTAAGGGTATTGAGCATGTTTTCATACAGCTCAAGAACAATTTCCTTAAAACTTTTCCTTCTGATCCTGTCATGTATATGACTTAGGTTGTTACAGAGTCACTGTATTGCTTGCGTTTCAGTTAAACATTTCTCCATCTCCCTTTGGACTTTCTTTACCCAGTCCTGCCCCTTTCCCTCCCTTCTGTGGTTACTCCTCACTCTGCATCAATCTGTATCAGCAATACAGCTTCCATCTATAAAAAAACATTGTAGGATATAATTGAACTTTTTGTTTTGAGTATTAGTACCTTCATTGTGGCAGCAGTTGTAAATTTTTCTTCTTTTCGCTACAGATGAAACAAAACTTGAATCCGTTCTTTAATTAGAGATGTGGGGTGCAGAGAGAATATGTCCAAGGACTTGAGAGTTTGAAAGCTGTTTTCAAACCAAGCTTTTCATATTACTTGCTTGCTACAGGGCTTGGTAATCTGGTTATGCCTCAGGTTACTGCTTTCTGGCTTGCCTTGGTGTGTGTCCTCCATCAGCTTATATCAACTGCTAGTAAATCAGAGCAACCTAATTGTTCCCTTTGTTATGCAACATGCTTTTCTCTGCTTGGTTTGATTAAAAAATAAATAAATGCATGAGCCATCATGCAAGTTACCAGTTAAAACAAGCCTGCAAAAGCAGATCAGTAGTTCAAGATATGTTATTTCACATTGAAATTTCCAGGGATCCATATTAAGTGTCTTAGAATATAAAATGTAGAAAAAAAAATTAAAATAATCTGAGTCTCGTCAGAGAGTTTCTGATTTCACACAACTCTGGTTCTTCCAATTTAAAAGAGAGAGACAAGTTACTAAATGTATTGAAGTACTTGACCAGAAAATAAGAAAATTAGGTATTCCATAGAGAATTCTAGATAGCTTCAGTATAAAGTAGAAATAGTCAAAGTTTCTCCCTTATTAAACAACGCAAGAGGCTTTGCCTTTTATGTTGGTGGACATGATCTGGGGCAGATAATGCCAGACTGCATGGTTTTCCCTTATCCTATTTGTAAATTATTAAAAAATACATTTGTTCATGTTATCAAAAAATGTTGATGTATGAAAAAAACCTCCTATGAACTGAGAATCTTTTGAGCCTAGTGTCAGAAAAAATGGGATATATGAAAAAACTGTGTACATTACTAAGAATATTTTTCAAAGTGTGATCTTTCTACAAGATAAAGATAATTGTGTTCGTGGTTGGGGGAAATAACTTCAGAAAACCAGCTTTGCCTAGTAGATTGTGGGAATGAAAGGAGTGTGATGTGCCTACATGAAAACATGTTTATTCATATCCTTGATTTGTATTTTTCCTTTGCAGAAAAGAACAAATGGAATTAGAAGAAGCTCTAGACACGTGGACCCAGGTTTGTGTCATGACTTTTTAGCATTTAAACATTAAATAAAAAGTGAGAAACCTGTAACTCACTTGTTCAAGTTGCGTTATGAATGCTGTTGTAATGCACACAGTGTTGAGAACTTTATTGCTGAAGTCATGAAGGTCTAAAGTGAGTGCTCTGTTTGTGATTTCAAAGATAAGGTCAGCTGGTTGAACTCTAATTTTTTTTTTTTTTTTTTTTTTTTTTTTAAGCAGAGCTTTGGCTCTATTTGAGCAACAAAATGCCTCTGGGCTCTCAGTTAACGTGACCTACCCTAATGTGCTCTGCAGTTTTAAAAGAAATAACTAAGCGATGAAAAGCAGACTGTTGTTTTTGTAGCTTACGTTCTGTTTCTCCAAGTTGTGGGTATTCTCAGCTCTTAATTGCGATGGTGTGCAGTGCTTAACTGTATGAGTTGTTCTTCTGAAATGCATAAACCAATTGCAGTTTTATGTTGAATTTCAAGGTGATTTTGTTTTTCCTGTTAGTTTATAGTAGATACTTTTGTGGAATCATGGCAGCAGCAGCCCTTAAGAAAATTAAATGCTTGCTTATAGACTGTGTACTCAAGTGGGTGAACATTTCCTCTGGAGACCCATTATGTGTCTGTATAAAATACTCAATGGTTTTCAGTGTAACTGTGTGATAGTTTTAGTGTCATTTTTTACAGTAATTACATTTCTGTCCTTTATGTTTCTTGTATAGCTTAATTACTAGAGATTTGTTAGGCAGATTATTTGGAATAAAACTAAGCTGTGGATTATTAAATATTTCTACATGTGGACACCTGAGAATAGTTGGAGTTAAACATTACATAGGATGGCAACTCTGTACACCACATTACAGCCTGGCAGAGCTAAGTACTTTTCAAAAAAGTAGGAATGCTGGTTGTGCCACTAGCATTGCAGCTGCCTTGGCTCTGAAAATCTCAATGTTGTAACTATGAAACAGACCACACCTTTCTTACTCACATACCTTTGACATGTTTGGGAACACGTACTGTCACTTTGTTCCCTCTAGCAAAATAAACCTGCTTCATGATTCTATAAATTGTTCTGTGTGTTGTGACACACATAAAAGAAAAAAATGAGCACCCTGGAACTCTGAAAATTAATACAGTCAGAAGGGAAAACATCAAGCACAGGAATTAAATCACACAGAAGAGGATGAGAATATTTCTTTCAAGTGTTTGCTAACAAGTCGGAGTTCTTCCCATTCAGTGGTGTATGTTGCAGCGAAGTGTAATATGTGCTTGCAGAATAGTCCTTATAGGTCTGGGTCTTTAAACACTGCTGTCTCATGTAGAATTCAGCTCTGAGAAGCTTTTGGGGATACTGGAGGATTTACTTTCTGTTGAAGTCTGAGAGAAGTATTTACATGACCTTTATATACAAGGATACTTTAAAATCAGTTTTTATTGAAAACTAAGTACCATTGAAATTACAAAAAAAATTAAATTAATAGGTGTTTAAAAGATGTATGTAACCAATGCCTAAAATATGTTTCTACTTCTCCTCCCTCTCCTCCCCCAGTCCACTTACTTACACAGAACAGTTCTGTGAGTTGTCGGGGTAGTCTTACTGAGTAAAGTTCTTGGTACCCATAATATTTTTGAAAGCCAATAGAATTGCAGAACATCTGCAAGATGTTCAGGTCCCTTTATTAGAGACATTGTTGCAGAGGACTTCTTACAGAATTGCTTGTGACATTACAAATGTTTAAAATAAATAGTAATGAGAAATACATTATACTGTCAGTTTTCAAATGAAGTGAGCTTTTTCATTTGCATTTTGCCAGTATAGGCATTCTGTGTCCTGCTGTAACTTGGTGGAGATAGCTTTTAAAGACATGAATGTCTTTGCTAACCACTTGGCATCTATTTTGCATAATCCAAGTACTACTACTCATCAGATAGCACATTGCCCTGAGAGACAGAAGATGCTATCCAGAGGGCAGCACTTGTAAGAGATCAGTTATTTCAGGCATATGTTACTTCATTGATCCTAAGAGCTTTTCAAGAACACTGGCACATAAATTTGCTTTGTTTTTAGGAGGTTTAGTGTGCTGCTGCTACCAGTGTTGCATGTTATGGTGCTGAAGCACGGATACTAATTTAGGAAGCAGATGTTTGCTGTGAATCAATGACCAGCAGCTGCAGTGTCTAAATATTGGGAGGAGTTTGATATCACCAGTAAAGACAATTATTTTGGGTTGCAACTTGTCAACATCGTATTCTGTCATATCTGTCTTTGGCTATTCTAGTGAAGAATAATGAATGCAGGAGGCATAGTGTAGTCAAGTTGATGTGTTGTGCTTCTCTTTTTATGCTTATAAGAGTCAAATTCAACTTTTGCTGACACAGCTTAGCCCAAAATCAAAAGTCATTTAAATTTGATGAGAAGTGGTAGAAGTTGGAAGATGGTCTAAACAAAACGTGAGGATTCTGGATTAAAATATCTCTTGTCTTCTGCTGGTAAGGCTCATTGAGGAAGAAACCGATCTAGCTGAAGTACTCTAAAAGCAATAAGTTTACTTATGGATTTTTCATTTGTTTTTCTTTGAAGTTGGGTTAAAAGTTTTGACAGTGACAGTTTCTTCCTTGAGATTTTCCTTGTGCTGAATAAGAAAGAAAGGTAGAAGGAAAAATGATTAATGGATGATGATGCAGAGAAATTCTTGGGAAATGAAAACAGTCATGAGAAAAACATGTGCAGATACTGTTCAAAAAGAGATGTGTGCAGAAACTGTACAAGTGGAGAACAAATTGGAAATCATAAGAAAATATGACCTTGTCTTTATGCTGTGATAAAGGCTATCCTGTCAGCCTGTGATCCAGTTGCAGAGAGCCTCCTGAATTGCTTCATCCATTAAGTTTTAGCGGGACAGGTTTTAAATAACCTTTCTTTGGATTAAGAAATAAAGATAATAAATGCCATTGACAGAATGAACTTGTTAATACATCTGCAGCTGTAGAGCAAGGAAAAATTTGGTGTACAGCTTGCATTTGACAACATGATTCTGCTTAAGTGCATTTGAGAAGTGATCAGACTGATGTCAGTTTTTGTGTAGAATGGGCATGTAGATGTGGAGTGATAGTTATGTGACATTTTATTCTTGTGTAGGGAATGTCATGAAGACTTTTATGCATGTGTTTAGTGATTACTCAGCATGTGATTTGCACTATTGACTTAAATGACAAATGAGCCATTCCTGTGTATATTCATAAACATAAATTCTTATTGTGTGAATTCTTGAGAAGAATGATGCAGTCTGACCCACTGTTTTTAATAGAAATAATTTTGTATGTATTTTAATAGGAGTAAAAATTACTGTCTATCTCAGCTGTCAAAATAGTACAGTGTATGTTTGCTGTCTTTTTTTTTTTCAATGTAAAGAGTCTAAATATGATAGATTCACAGCCTAGTGTTTTTAAAACTGGTTTTACCCTAAACACTTCTGCTAATATAAACATTAGAACTTTAATCTCTAGAAGTGTGAAAAAGTGTGAAAGTATATTTCGTATCAGAAGGATAAACTTGGTAAAAATAGAACACTAGAAGCCTTATAGTCAAGATTCATTGCAGATTAAACTCAAATCTGATCTGTGAAAGACTGTTGCTGAGCATGTTCTGACTTCTTAAATAGCTGATTTCTTTATAAGCATGGATTAAAGATTAGAAAAGCTTAGTTCTGAACTGAGGGACAGAACCAACATGTTTTTTCTCTTCACAGAAAGTAAAATATTGTCTGCCTTTTTTGGGATGGAGGTACACACAGTACTAGCAAGTAATGTATGTGATGTAATGGCTTGGGCAGATGTATTTTTCAGCCCAGGAATTCAAAGTCCAAATACTAATTTTAAGAAGTAGTATTTGTATTTCTGGTTGGTGTCTGGTCCGTACTTGCTTTGTGAAGCAACCCTCTAATACTGGTTTTACACAGATCATAAAAAAAAGGATCTGAAGAGAATAACTGGGTTTACGGCCTGAAGTATATACATTAAACAAACAAACAAAAATCTCTGCATGGAGAAGTACAATATTGGAGATATGTTTATTTCATTAGATATAGTGGATATAAGCTACCATGTGCTTCGTATTTTGTTGAAATTGGATTTTTGAGTCTTTTAACTAGGTTGTGTCATTGTTATATGCATGTGATTACTAAGCAGTGAAAAAATAGTCAAGTGTTTGTGTAGTGTGGTAATGTTTGCATCTTGTTTTCACAGTAAAAATTAGAGGATAGTGTCATATTGTTTTCACAGTAAAAATTAGAGGATAGTGTCATCTTTTCAGGTAAGAATGAAGTATATTAGACTGTGAGATATTTCAACAAATTCTGACACAGTGTGCTCTGTGATATGCAAGTCCAACTCTCATTTCCATTTTCAGTGCCACTCCAACCGTATGCTCAGCCAAAAGCAAAATCTGGCTCAAACTCAAATGCTGGGATATCCCAACCTGCAGATAATTCTTTGCCAAGCATGCAGTTGTTATAGATAAAACTACTCTCTTTAGCTGAGGATTTGAAGCATGTCTCTCATTTTCTTGTTTTATTGAGCTATCCAGGCAAATCTTTAGTAGTCCTGATAGACTGTTGTCTTTCAGCCCAGTATAGGGAATACCCAATTTCACGGGTGAGAAAAGATAACCTTCTGCAACATGAAGCCCAGTGCTGAAAACAGGCATTCAGGAATTTATTTCTCCATTTCAACAATGGCTTTATGTCCCTTTGGTTCAGTTTTTGCAGTTTCTTATTACAGATAAAAATGCAGCCCATGGCTTAAAAAATGAGACAGAGAAAAATTACTATTTTAGAGACTTGAAGGAACTCAAAATGTATACTTCTCTTGGAACTAAAGTGTGTCTAATAATTAACAACCATAACAAAGTGTATATGGTTTTGCATATTTTCCCTAGAAATAATTTTGTAATGTTTGTGGAGCATTAGATTTGCTAAGTAGCTGAAGAGTTCTCTACACGGTAATGTTTTAAGCTACAGAACTGAAAATGAGCTTTGATTGTACGTGTGTGACACATGTTTAACTTTTGTGTGGGTTTTATTCCGCTTTGGATATTTTTTTCCTTCTCTCCACACCATCTTAATGCTTTGTTTGAGGTACCCATAAAGAACACAGTGCGTGTCTCTAGGAATCTTTGTGGCCCAGGTGAATTGCAGGTAAGAACTTGTTTAACAGGGCAGCTGGGAGCACATGTGCTGCTAAAGGAGCACTCCTCAGCAGGACAGAGGTGATGCTCTTACTGACATGCTGTGTGATTCTGAAGGTTCTGGAGTCCTTCAAAGGACTTTGCAGCTCTAACCTGACCATCTCTTAGTATTGATAGACATGTTTGAACATGTTTTACTTCATGTCGCTGAGATGGTGGCATTGTTTGAGACCAGAGTCAGTGGATGTCCTTGTGGTCACTGCATCCTTATGAGCAGTTAATGGGACAGCTTCCCCCAGGTGGACCTCAGCAACAGGGAATTCAGAGAGATGCTGAATTGTGTGACCTAATTTGTGAGATCAAATTAATTTATCTCACATACTTATTAAAATATATTACATTCAAGATCTTTGCCCCCTTTTTTTTATTTTTTACTACTGTGCTGATGCCATGTGCTTCACAAAATAATGAATTCATCTTTGTTGTGATACAAGAAAGAACATGTCTAATGTTTTGCACCAAGAAATTTTCCACTAATGCATTTCTGGAAGGCAGAGAAGAGTTTTGTCTTCCAATGAAGCATTTCAAATGCAGTTTAATGATTTTTATTTGGGTTGTTTTATTTTAAATTAAAATTATTTTTACATTCCTGTTGGGAAGAGGTATTTTGAAAGGTACCTGTCCCCTTGGCATCTCAGCAGTGAGCTAACATTCACAGAACATAGCCTTTAGCCTTTTTTTTAATTAAACATCAGAAGACCCAGATGCCAAAGGGTAAAATGTATTTATTCTGTTGAACTCTTTCATCCTTTCTGGTTGGATTGCAAGATCAGTTTGTAGTTTAGTAGTTTAAAGTCTTGTCTTAGTGGATGTGTTTTTGGGACTGTCTCTGTATCTTGAGCAATTAACATTTTATTTTGCTCTTAGAGAAAGAATGGTGTTTAATACGTGCTCAGCCATTTATTAGCATATATTTTTAAAGCTGAGGTAGGTTAAAAATACTTCTGTATCTTTGTCTTTTTCTGTATAAAAACATTGTCAACATTAACTATTCTAAGCAAAACATCACTGTTGCTGGGAGTTGGCAGGCAGAAAAAAAGAAAAAAATAAATAGAAGTGGACAAAATGGGCATACAAGTATCATCAATAAAACAAAAAAATACACTGTTTTGTATTTTAAACATGCACAAAAATAGTACAGTAGTATTTAAAAAAAAAAAAAAGGAAAAAGGCATGTGCAGAAGTTATATGGCCTGAAGTTGCCTTTACTTTCCATGGCAAGTAGAAGGGAATTGCATAGTATTTTGCTCAAGTTCATTGGGACTTAGAAATCTCTTATTCATCTTCAAGAGGAATATTGCATTTACCCTACTATTTTCCTATCTGATTTTAATCCTCAGGGTGCTGTCATTCTCAGAAGGCAAACCAAAGATAATAAGGCAATGAATGATTAAAAATAGTCAAAAGTTACTGAATTTTAGCAGTACTCTAAAGCATATGGTTTCTTTTTTTGTGGCTCACTCATTTAACTAAATCAGTATTTGATCATTACTTCAAAGTAATTCTCACACAAAGAATTTGGGAAACATTGTAAAACTGAAAGCAGCCATCCCATGGGAGAAAAAAGACTGCTGAAAATTCACACAAGAGAAGCTCCCAGAACTGCCTCTGTCTTCTACCTGAGGAAGGTTTTAAAGCTTGGTAGAAGGGGCCAGAGGCGAGAAACTGATGCTGCTTTTCAGGAGAGATTTTAATATGCTCACTACTTGGAGATTTCCCAGAGAAGAGAACAATGGGGCTGAGCTGGGCTGCAGGCCAAGCTTGCTCAGGATCCCTTCAACAGTAGCCTGTTCAATGGATGCTAAGGGATAGCATATGGGGTAAGATGAGGTGGTACTTCCTGCTGTACCTTGTAGTTTCGTTTCTTAGCTCTTAACTTTTCTTCCACGTATTTTTACTACCCCTTTTTGAACCAGTCTAAAATCTTGGCATTCACAACATCCTTTAACTGTCACTTTCATAATTAGCTATGTGAATAAAACATGTCTTTTTGTTTGCTCTAAACCTGCTGTCTATTGCTTTGACACCTGTACTTTTTTGAATTGAAAAAATTAAAAATAAATGAAGAAATAATGAGTACTTTTTCTCTGGCCACTATTGTGCCACTCATGCGGTCTGTGTCATACCCCTCCAGTCACGTCTCCTCTAGCCTGAAGAGCCATTGTCTGCTTAATTCTTCTGATACAGAAGCTTTTCTGTATGTCTAACCATCCTGTTTACTTGTTTGCATGCCTCTAGGTCCAAGAGTCGTCAGTCTTCCTAGTTCTGTGTCTGCTCCAAGAAATTTCTTAGCACTGGTACACAGCAAAATTAGATTATGATATAAAAGAACCGACTATGAAGGATAGTTAGCAATTACTCTGTGATCTTTTGTCTATATGATGGTAGCTGTTTTACACTCCATAATCATGTATGAGTATTCAATCCATATGTTACTTTAAGTTAAATCTTTCATGAAGGTATGACCAAATGACTTCCAAAGGTTCTTCCAAACAGTTATTCTCTGATTTTGAATCCTTTTAATGAAATCTTCCTTCAGTTCTTTACACATTTTTAAAGAAATGATTTTGCACCATCTACAAGACTTAGTCCCCTCTTTCTCCCATTTCAATAATGCTAACTAATTTTTTCAACAAGGAAGGTCCAAGCAGAGATTCCTTTGGGTGACCCTTTTGTACACCACCTTCTGTTTGAAAAAATATTGTTTCTACCATTTATTTTCTCTCCTTTTGCTGTTTATTTATCTGGGGGGGGAGCTTTGCCTCTTATATCGTATGAACTGGAAGAGAGCCTCATAGTGAGTCTGGTTAAAATTACTTTGTTAATCTGCATTAATATATAATCATGTCCATCAGCCTCATTGCCTGCTTCAAAGGCTCTATACAATGCTCCTGACTTTCCTTTACAAAGTATTTGCAGTCTTTACATTCTATTTATCTATACACTTGCAAATTCTGTTTCTGTAGTAGGCTTTAACAGTCTGCCTTGTACAAATGTCAGGTATTTGTGTTGGGATATCTACTGATTATAACCGAGTTGCTTGAAAACATTGCCTTCACACCTTGGTACTGAGACTGTTTTAAGAAATAACTTGCAGATCGTAATTAACAATTCGGCACTGGTATTCTTGAATTTATTTAGTACTTAGTATTTTCAAGTTGTGACAGTATTAACATTAATCTGATGGAGTTTTCAGTAGAATCAATTTGTTCAGCTCTAGTCATTTTAACCTTAGATGTGGTTTATTCAGGAAAAAAAGGTAAAGTACCTTTGTAAGGGATTCAGAGAAAATACTTGGAGTTCAGCCCTCATTGCTGCTCTTGCTGACCTGCAGATAAATAGATGTGTTCAGTCTTGCTTCTCCTAACTTGCATTTCTTAAGCTTCAGCGTATAACAGGGAATTAAAAAGTAACTTCATTATCTAATATCTTGCAAACGTGCCTCACTCCATTAGCCTTAGATGTTATTCTTTAACCAGCCTGTTTGGAATAGGACACGTGGGAGAGCAGAGACCATGAGGCACTGTCTTTCAGTTCAGACAATAAAGCAGCATGTTTACTGTTCTTGGACTTTTTCCTTAATTGGGTTTGACAGTAACAAATAGCATGAAATATTATACAACAAAAGCTGCATGTATGGATCACAGCTTTCCTTCCAGAATAACATCATACTCCTGGTAGTAGTAGTCTTTCTGCAACCGGCAGGGATCGTTTTAGTACAGTGGAATTCGCTTAATGCTAGCACATCCTCTACAATGTTTTTTAATATGTGTAAGGCTCCTATAGTTTTTCCCCTCCCATTTTTTGCTTGATTGCTCTTATCCATTTTGTGCTGGTTTTGTTATTTGTCCATTTCTGGTGGTATTGGTTTAAATCCTGTAGTTTTATGTCGCTCTGCACATGGCTCTGGCATCTGAGAAACACTGAATGATCAACTAAGCTCCAAGAGCTGATGTTTGGGATTTAAGTGTGTTTTCTTTGCCAGGGCAGTATTTCTGGGCGAAAGAACCGAGTCTGGGTGTTCTGCTGGTGTGAGTTTGATCTTTGGTGATTCTTTAATGTAACTACAGACTGTTGCCACAGGGTGTGGTGCTTCCTCCCACCCGGGTGTTCCCTCACTGCCTTTGTTTTGAACCTAATGATCATCCGGTCACAGGCTAAGTAACTTCAATGAGATAACAGCAAACTGGTCATGGGAGGCAGCAGTGGCAGCGGCGATGGGGAAATAAGTGATTTTCCTTCTGGCTGGGTTGCTGGACCAGCTCAGTCCTGAGGCTGCACAGTTAGTGGGGTGTGATGGGTTAGATGGGACCCATATACTTTATTGCTTTCTGGTATGGTGTATGTCTTTACAAATTTCACACTCTTCTGGAATATATAATCCACACTTAGACTGGAACAGAACATAGGAGGAGAACCTTCACTATTGTGAGGATGAATATGGGAGTATTTCCCTGACAGGAAGGGAAAGAAACAAAAATATTTAAGACAAAGCATGATGATGGCAGCACTGACATCTTGATGGGGGACTAAACTTGACTCCCATCTTTATTGCCTATGATAATTTACCGATAACATCTTGGTTTTGCAACAAAGATCAAGGGGTCATGGATGATTTTATGGTATGTTTTCATTTTTGTCTTTGAAACAACACTCTTTTACTGCTTATTATTTATTTTTCTGTGAGCCATCTTCAAGTTCAGGTCTTATTTATATGTTGGCATAGAAAATTAAACTATTTCAATTTTTTTACTTTTTAAAATTTATACTAAAAATGAAAATATTTTTCTTTGATAAAAAGGAAGTTTGCAGAAACATTAGTGCATCAGAATAGTATGTAATTTTTTATATGCTAGTCATACTAGAAGAGAAAGCGTAATTTGTAAATGAAGACAGTGAAAACAGATATGTAAGATATATACAGTTTTATACTCGGTGGATATTTAAATCGTAGTCTGAATGCTTTTGCCTAGGTATGTGGGCTGATTGAGGCCAGGGATACTACACATTCATGGCAAAGCTGGAGGTATCACAAAATACGATGCATTTTGAATTTCACAGATTGCCAGTGTGCAAAGTATGCAGCATAATAACAAAGTCCCAGGTATATACTGTTTAGAGATAAACAATTTTAACTACATTGTGGTGGTAACAGTGGAATATGTACTCATGCTTTTTTACTTTTATAACACAAATACTTTGTAATAAAGGCAAGTTTTATTCTCTTTTCCCAGAGAGAATAAGTGATTTGCTGTAGCCTATAGAGACCAGAAATAAGTAGGCATATTTTTTAAAAGCAAATTTGTTTTAACCAAAGCAACAGTGTCTTTTCATTGCTTAGTATAATGCCATAATTCTTGGCACCATTTGTCTACTGATGCTTGCATGCAAAGAAGGTCTGTAAGGCCTTAAATTTTTTTTTCATGTATTTTAAGAACTATCAGTTAAGAAGTAAAAGAGGTATCTGCTATAATCAGAGTAGAGGCCACAGAAAAGAAAAATTGCTTGAAGAGTAAGATCACTAGAGTGTTTAACTTGAAAAGCTGAAGGATTATGTAGCATTACGAAGAGGGTGCGTGCAGGCAAAATTATTTGTCATGTGCTGGAACCTGCCTGCTTTACCAGTCATCACCCACTTCCCCTTCGTGTTATGTAATAATTTAAAATGCCTCTCTTGCTAGAGAATTTAATTCTTGTAAGTAACAGAAATGGAGACTAAGGCCTTTCATCTTAGAGGCAGATGCTATTACTCAATACTGAGCACAAAAGAAATTGCGTGAAGGATAATTTAATTTTCATTTTTGCAATGCTCGATTAATAAAATGTCAGCACGTTTGCAGCAATGTGTGTTTTTAAATTTGATACCTGTGGAAGATTCTAGGTGGTATAGGTGTTTTCATGGGTTGTTTTTAAAATTATTCAGTCTGTGAATTCTCAACAACAGAAAAAATGCCTATGTCCTGTACAAGATTCATGACAATATTAAATTCAGTTTCCAAAGTTGGGTTCCTATTCTCAAGTCTTTTTTCTCTTGCTACTTGCTGCAGAATCATCCCATGGCAGGCAGAAATTAATATTAAAAATGCAGCTCAAAATAATTACTTTTGTAGAATAATGGATTTCTACCTTCCCAGTCTTGTCCCTGTTTTTAAGAGCCTTTTGCTGCACGTAATCTGCTTTCTGGACACACCCTCCTAACTCATCTGTAGTATCTGCCCAGTGCAAGTTGTTATCTCCTCAGGGCAGGTACATGTTTGAACAAATACATGTGTTAGAATACCATGCCTGTATATGGCCTTACATTAAAAGATGTGATAATTAACAGTGGTTAATTTTCATGCTGTGTACTTTTATAAAAAGCAGCACCGCATGTACCACACTTTTTAATTCATATGCAAACCCTCCATTTTACTTAATTTTAAAGAAAGTAAATGAAGCTTCTTAGTTTCGAGGCATGATGATTTTTAAAATTTATATCCCTAATTCACCTACTAGACTACATTGAAATTATGAGATTTCATTACTTTGTCAAAACAAATGAAAACTGTGTTTTTGAACCTGGTTATTCTTTATTGTTTATTCACATAAAGCATTTAGTGCTCAACCATTTCTAATGTTTGTTCAAAGTCCTGAGCCTCTTTTCAATCTAGGCAATTCCAAACCCCCTTACACTCACAAGAATAGCTGCCTGTGTCACTGCAGGTAAGGACCAGTTACCTGAATAAACATTTGAAGTTAAAATAGTACAAAACACAAGAGCTTGTCCTTAACACTTGTTTGGAGGAAAACAAAGGGAAACTGAGGTCTGTCAGTGAAATAAAAATATTTTTCACTCTTAATTAATCAGAAAAAGTATGTAGCTATGACCATTATGAAGTCAGTGACTTTGTTAGCTCTCTTCCACTCTTTCAGTGCAGTCCTGGAGAGAGTCCTCTCCCTTGTGAAAGTGCTTGGGTTTGAGTATGAATACTAACACATGATGTTGGAATTGGGCACAAAATTACTGTTACTTTAAACATACTTTCTTGCACTGGCAATCCACAGTTATCAATCTAGGGCATGTCCAAGTTTTCTGAATTAATGTGCCAAAGTTTGTGTCAAATTTGAAAAGTAAAAAATAATGAAAAAACCTGACCACTGAAGTTGGAGCTAGTGGTACTTGATCTTTCTAGTATTTGGTACTTGATCTTTCTGAAAATGGCATCCCTTATTACTGCAGTTACATATGGATCTCCAAAAAACAAATGTATATATTATAAGGGAAGACTGAGTGTTTGAAAGCTACCCAGGACAGTTTGTGTGAGATTAGCTCAGTTAGTTGCAGCCTGGTGCTGATAATACCGAGGTTGTGGGTTCAATCCGTCTATGGGCCATTCACCTAAGAGTTGGCATTGAGGATCCTTGTGAGTCCTTTCAACTTAGAATATGCTGTGATTCTGTGAATATACTTGCTGTGCAAACAGGAATGTGTTGGCATTTGTATGTCAGTAGATTCTTTCTGCAGTGTACTTGACTAATTTTCATATTTCTGTTGTTGTAATATTTTGTTCCCTGACTTCCTAAAATCTTCAGTTTCTTTTCCTTCAGTTTTGAGACACAAAAGTAGATTTAAACCTCAGATTGAATCTGTGAGAGTTGTGAGCAGAACCACCTTTAAGGGCATGAGAGACAAATGGTCATCAGTCATCTAAGTAATAATAGATTTATTCCTTTCCCAAAAGGCAGCCCGTGTGGGTTTCTTTTCTGATGTTTAAAAACATGACTCATCAGAAGCATTTTTGTTGTGCCTGTTTTTTCTTGCACAGAGGCAAGCTTCCAGATTCCTTAAAATGAGTGACATGATGTGCCAAATGTCCCTGCTTAAGAGTGAAGTAAGAAAATGCCTTCTGTTGGAGTTCCTTTTCTAAATAAAAAAAAAAAAATGGTGCTGAAACTTCAGTTTAGATTCTGAATTTTCATGACTAAGTGGTGCTAATAACACTAGGGTTGTGGGGTTTATCCCTGTGTGGGCTGTTCACTTAAAAGTTGGACTCTGAGATCCTTGTGTATCCCTTCCAAATCAGAATATTCAGCAATAAACTGTGAAATTACTTATTTCTGGTAAAAATAAGTCCTACCTGTATTTATAGGAGCATGAAGCTAACCTTGATTTGGAAGACCTGAAAACTTAAAGCTGCTACTGAGAGGGGACTGTTTGCCTCAGTGAATGTCCATATTCCTGTGCCGTTAATTTTATTAATGCTGCTCATATTGTCACTAAGCAGTTATCCTCAAAAACCTTTACTGACGAAAACATTTAAGTGAAGTCAAATACTGATGTTCAGAGCAGGGGGAGATGTCCGTTTGTCTGTGCATTGTTTTTAAAGCAGAACAAACTACTGTAATATAAGAAAAATGTGTAGAAATATTTCAGAAATAACACAGTCTCAAAAATGCAACCTTGTAAATTTAACAACATTGCTAGACTTGTGTATTTTCCTCGTAATGAACTCCTGCTATAATCTGCAATGTAGTCCCAAGTTTTGTGTGGATCTTAACTGGAAAATGGAGATACAGCTACTTATCAGGGGACTTTTTGCTAATGATCAGGTCTACAAAACCCGAAGAAACAAAAGGACTTCCTGAGTTGTGTTTTTCTGTTTCTCATAACAAGTTGTTGATCAGACTCTTAGCAGACAGATTTTTTTCCTCCCAGACATCTTCATTTTGGTTGATGGTTGACCATTTTTGCAGAGGTCTCTGCCAAGAATACAGTTTATATATGCAGGATTAAAGAGAAATGGTGGAAAAATTGAGTATTTGAAAAACTATAGATTTGACAGGTAGCAAAGGACTGGAAGGAACCCCAAATACTGCTTCAGTAAGGTTTTTAAGAAGGACACAGTTTTTGGAGTAGTTAAGGAAGGACAATCACAGAAAACAGGGCTAGGACTGTGAATTTTTTTTTTCTCAGTAGTTTTATGTGTTCGGTAGGATAACAGTCCTTAAACCTTCCATTTCTGTGGAAGTGGAAGAGAAATGTGAACGTTTATCAGTTGTGGTTTGGAGTGCATTACAGATTTGACATCTAAATTATGAGATAGTGAAGATTATTTTGCCTCCCTCCACATCCTTCCCCCCACCTTTCCCCAGTGCATATGAGATCTCTGTTTATGGAAGAAAGCCCTACCCTGCTCCTGGTTGCTTTACTTATATATCTATGTAAGCAGTAACCTACACAGTTGAGTTAAGGCTTGTGGTAGCTGTTAAATGTTTTAATAATCAGCCTTCTGTAGTTTTTTCACTTAAAATTGAATCAAGTGGCAAACTCCAGAGTTGTGGTTAATTACAGGACAAACAGTGAGACTTAACTGAAGAGTAATCAAAGGCAAAGCTGTTAAAGAGAGGACAAGTGAAATACTCCAAGCTGAGTCTTAGGCACTGTCAGCATTTCAGCCATCTTGCCTTTAAACTGAGAGAGGGAAGGTGTAGATTGGATGTTAGGAAGAAGTTCTTCACTGTGAGGGAGGTGAGGCACTGGCACAGGTTGCCCAGAGAAGTTGTTCCCCCATCCCTGGAAGGGGATTCCATCCCTGAAAATGTTCAAGGCCAGGTTGGATGGTGCTTTGAGCAACCTGGTCAAGTGGAAGGAATTTCTGCCCATGGCAGGAGGGTTGGAACTAGATGATCTTTCAAGTTCCTTCCAACTCAGCCCATTCTATTAGTTTATGAATTTAAGGTTTATAAGCAATATCTAAAATTAGAACTTGTAATTATGATGACATAAAAAAATAATGACTTAAGACTGGGAGGATTAAAAGTTCATATAAAGTATCTTCTTTGAGGTATGTCTATGCACTTATTAATTGTGTTAGTTTTGTCCAATACTAATTATTTAAATCATTGCCACCTTGAAGAGTGCACTTAAAAGACTGTGCTGGCATCTTCCATGTATGTGAGATCTGTAATTTGTGTCATTAGTACTCAACCTAAAAGTTAAAAACCCCTGACCCCAACCTAGTTTCTTTTGAACCATTAATAGACATTGTCAGAAAATGAATGTAAGTGTTTTTTTAAGTGATTATGTAGTGTTGCTTTTCTCATGTCTCCTCACCAGCTGAGAAGTCCTTCTAGACAAGCTTTACTGTTGGCAGTAACTGTACAAACCATTGACTTCTGCTGGCTGTGGAAATAGATGACACTGATGAGGAATTGAAAAGCTGCTCTCTTGATAAATGCAAGAGAGGACAATCAAGTTTACTGTTAATTCTGCAATAAAATTATTAGAAACAGGAGTTTTAAACACTGAAGGTAGCAGAGCTGATTTGAAGGATATACACAGAATGCCAATGGACTTTGTTTTCATATAGCCCATGGTCAGATTAGAGCTTTCCTTTAAGTAGCTTTTAATATTAGTGTTGGACCTAGATGTTGCCAGCAAACATGTCAAAAAGTTGGTGGTTTTTGTCTCATGAATACTTAGATTGTGGGTATTATGGTCCATCTGCTCTTACACTGCTGTCCTTATCAACAGATCTGTTTTCCTCTTTCTCTTTTTATCATAACTCCTTGTTACTTTATTATCTGCAGTTCTGCTTCTTGATCTGACACCTTCTCAGTCTAACTTTACTTACCGTGTTGTAAATACTAATTTTTTTATTTCTTTGCTTTTATTTCAATCCAAGTTCCCCTTCACTTGTGTCTCTTTAGTTTCTGCTGTTAAAATTATCTGTGATACTGTGGGTGTAAAGTAAAATATACGCGGGTATCTTCCACAAGAATGCCAAGGCAGTGGAAATGGTTCAAACAGGGTTTGTTTTGGAGGCAAAGACATTAAAAGTTACAAACCTCATGGCACTGCCGGGCAGCACAGGGTCTCAGAGGAAAGGCAAATTCCCACACTCTTCCAAGGCTTTTTATCTACTCTGTGTCCTCCCCTGCCCTCTCAGACCTGAGGAGCCCCTGTATATGTCTGCGAGCATTCTCTCTCTTGCATACCAGAGAGAGAGAGTGCTTGCTTTCAGGTCTCCCTGCAACTTTCTCTGAAATTTAGAAGGGAAAGGGAAAAAAAGCTTCCTAAGTGAAAAATGAGTTCTAGCTTCCTGTTACAAATTCTTTTGAAAGCACAACTATCCCTACAGTGGGTCACTGTTCAGACATCTAGTCCAACGAGACACTGCCATGAACTACTTAGCCCTTACTTTTTGGTTGAGGGGTAAAGATGCCTGGGGACATACCTGCTTTGAGATTTGAGATGGAATATTTCTCCTGGTCTTTACTATGGAAGGCTTAACAATCACTAAATGTCAGCTTGTTTCTCAGCAGAACTGCATTCCCTATTTTTGTAGCTACAAAGATATAAACCAAAAAGGGTTAAAGCGAGTTCAGAGGTTCCAAATGGACACCCAAAAGACAGAATTAGAGAGCCTTCATGACGTTTCCTATATGAAAGGCAAGTGGCACTGTCTTGATTCTGGAAACATCAAGATGTGGCCTTGTCAGATAGTCTAAAATTCTGTTTCAGATTCAAAGCCTCATGGAGTCAGGAGGCTGTGTTCCACTTCATTTGTGGATTTTTGGACTGGGTTATAAATACTTTGTGATTAGGCCATATTTTCCCTAGAGAAGAAGAAAGTCTTCCTTCATATTAACTAGGAAGGGATATTTAATGCAGAGAAAGCTGTTTTATGTCTTTGTGCTAATAGTATATAGTATATCCACAAATTCACCTTTGAACCCGGCTCTCCTGTATGCTGTGTCATTATTTTGTATGTTAAAATGATGCCTACCTGAAGCCTAAACCACATTCTGCATTGCTTGGAAATAACAGATGCTGGAATCAATTTTGACAGATAGAGGTCATCATAGGGCATGCATTATGCATGTTGTTAGCAAAAAATAACATTTTCGAATCTCTGCATGAAGCTCTGAGGGTCATTCAATGTGGCTCATAAATGCAGAGCTGCTGTAAGGAATACAAGTACTTGATATGGGTTTTTTTGTTTCATGTGTGTACTGGGTATTCTAACTTATTACGTACGATGTTAATTCTAAAATGTGGCCTCCTTCCTTGACTCATAATTATGAGATGAAATACTCAAATGCATGGTATGGTTTATAAAAGGTTTTATTTTTCTATAATGTAGACGATTTAGTACTTTGTAAATCTTGGCTCTACCTTGCTTTCTGTTTTTTTCATGAGCTACAATTTAGATCATCAATTTATGTTAGTTCTGTGACCCAGAGCTAGACTATGAAGACTGTTCTTGGAATCTGGGAATTTTTCCTGGTTTTCAATTGAAGTAAATTTCACTTATTTATTGGTGTAATAAATGGATAAGTTTGCGTTTTTTATTGCAAGGCTGGAAACTGCCAGGCTCTTCTGTATCTTTAAATTAGAAAGTTTCCTGATAAAAACTTTGTCATATGGAAATCTGACTTCATGGAAGCCAATGGGATTTGTAACATTAATGATAATAATACATGGATGAAATCCTGACCTTGTCCTTTGTGTTGGAATTTTACCTGCTTTTGAGCATGTAAACGAGTAACATTTTTGTGCCAGATGTGTCTCCACAAGTTTTCTGCAATTGTCAGATACTGTCAGTACTGCAACTATGTACCTTGCAATGCTTTAATGCTTATTGTCTTTAATGCTTATTGTATTTCACGTTTTAGTCATTAATGCATAGTAGTTCTATCCTGTTTCTGTCACAAATGATCCATAATCATACTCTAAAACACTTCAGGTTTCTGTAGCATATCACTTTTTCTTGTATGCATTATTATATTACAGCAAGCACTCAGGATTCTTAATGATTATATTTGTTGTGAATCCATGTGCCAATTAAAAATAAAATGTCAAGATAGACAAGGAAAATATTCTAGATCTTGCCTGTCTGAACTTCTGTAAAGCAGCTGGTATACTGCCTCAGAGGAATTGATCTGTTCTGAGAGGAAGCTGAAAGAACTTGGCTCGTTTAGCCTAGCAAAATGAAGGTTAATAGGGCTATGATTGCTCTCTTTATGCAGGCAAGGATAAGAACTATGAAAGCTGCTGCCTCTGTCTGGATGGATATAAGTTGGCCATGAACTAATTTACACTGAAAAGTAGAAGATTCTTGTTGTGGTTTAACCCCAGCCAAGAACTAAGCACCTAAAGTGAGAAAACTTGTGAGTTGAGATAGACACTTTAACAAGTAAAGCAAAAGCTTCATTCACTGCTTTCCCTGCTCAGGCAGGTTTTCAGCCATCCTAAGGAAAGCAGGACTCCATCATGTGTAACAGTAGCTTGGAAAGACAAATGCCATCACTCCAAAGTCCCTCCTTCCTCCTTCTTCAGCCCATTTTATATACTAAGCATGGTGTCATGGTATGGCTTATCCCTTGGGTCAGTTGGAGCCAGCTGTCCCAGCTGTGTCCCCTCCCAGATTATTGTGCACTCCCAGCCTACTGGCAGGTAGGGTGCAAGAAGAAAAGGCCTTGACACTGTGCAAGCAAACCCTTTTTTCAGCACAAATTCAAACCATAGGTAGCCTCCTACTACCTACTGTGAAGAAAATTAACTCTATCCCAGCCAAGGCCAATTATAAATGCTCAGAGAATATAGTTCTAAAATGAACAGCAGGAGCAAACAAATGAGTTTAAGGATAAGCTTGCTAAACAACTGACAGATTGATTGAGATGGTCCCTGTGTTAACAATGGATAGGACTTGATCCCTCTCCCCCTACTGTTCTTTGTATATGTTAGGACATGAAGGCTGACCAGTTTCCATCCAGTTAAATGTACACCAGCTCATTGTTAATCTGCTAAACTCTTTCTGAGCTACTATAATCAAATTTGTAATTAATGGTGAAAAGGAAGGTAGGTATTCTGTTTGGAGATCTTTGACTCTTTACCTCAATATATTAACTTTTCTGTACCTCATTTATTTCTTCCATGCTTGATGGTGCTATAAGGGAAGTTCTGTGACAAGAACACTTACCTATGGAAAATTTAACTATTCCAGAATAGTATGTGCTTGTTTCTGATTGATTGATTCAAAGATTTCATTTAGTCTTTTGTTTCAGAAAAACAGATTTAAAAAAAAAAAAGTTAAAATCATATAACAGGGACAGGTCCTTTTGATATTTTCATACAGCAAGTAAAACACATTGGTTGTGCACTCTCCACTTTTGTGTCTTTGATCAATACAGGCTGTCTATGCAAGAATTGGATAAAATTAGGTAGTAAAATTACAGTAGAAAAATAAGATTTGGTGGTCACTATAGTAGAGACCAGCTGTAGCAAATAAACACTATAGTTGTCACAGTTTCTGTAGGCATTACAATAAACAAGTTTTAAGAAGGGATCTGAAGCAAGTCAATAAACTCCATTAGGGCTAAGGCTGTAACCCAAAAGCCTATTTAAATGAATAGGATTATTTCTAGTGATGTCAAGAGGTGTTAAAGCTTCCAACGTTGTATCTGCCTAGGTAATTTTATCGTCAAAATTGCTGTCAGATTTTACAGAATTAAGCATACCAAATTATACACAACTATTCTAGGCATGATATGTTTTGACAAGATTAATTCTGTGTTATCTCTAGAATAATTCTGCTAGTTGACACAGCACAATTTTTTGCCCTGTTTTCTTGGCCTGGTTTTCGGAGATGCCAATAATCATAATTACCAGTGAAATAGAAATAAAAAGTGCTTTTATTCATGTTTATGATTAATAATTTCAGCAGTGTGGTACCTTAAAAAGACCACCAGGATTCAGAAGTACATGGGTATTTCTTGAGCATCTTCTGATAAGATCAATATGAGTGTGGTGTTTTAAGTATTTTATATCTGCATACTAAAAATGTCTTAAACTAAATCACCCAATACAAGGTTTTATAACATGAATAATTTTTTGTGCATTTGTTCTGACTTCCAAGTATATCTCTGAGATGAATACATGCTTACAGTTTGTTCATCACATATGCAGAACTATCATGGGTATTGTGATAAGGGAGTTTCCTTGCATTAGGACACAGTCATCAGCTCTGAGAGGACACTTGTATGCAGCATTGCTTCTGTTTGCCATGCAGTGCATGAAGCTTTTCTTGATGCTGAATCAGTATTTGAAAGCATGACAGCCTTCAACTGAGAAACAAAGCAAGGCCTAGTATTTGCATAAATGGAGTAATGGCTTACTAATAATTAGGTGCTCATTTTAAGTATGCCAGATAACTTGTAGAAATAGTAAAACTTACGGTGTAATTTGGGTTGAGTAACATAAGAGCTGGTATTACTTTGCCTAATGTTTCATCAGCACTTGGGATTAGTATTTATTCATTAATACAGAGGGTATTAATTATTGAAGATGATCTCTTTCATGTTTTGTACAATTTAGAGGAGATCATGGTTATTTGTGTTTATTGCCTCCTAAATTACAGTAGTGATCTTGCAACAGAAGTAGGTCTTTCGTGGCCTCACTGATCCTTTGTTTTAGAATTAAGTTAATCATGACTCTCTGGCAACAAACATGTTACATATGGCACCCCAGCAATCTTGACTTTTCATGCTTTCACTCTTGCCTGTATTTATTAAAATACGTTCTTACAAAAACCTTACTTAACCAAAAACTTTCTGGTTAAGATTTTGAGTCGATATGCTCGCTCAATGGTAGTGATTTGAGCATCCCATGTTAAGTTAAAAAGAGTCCCTATAGGCATGAAATCAACTTTACCCCAAGAAGAAAGGAGGACAAAGATGTTTTTCTGAAGTAATTATTTTCTTTTAGGTTGTGTATGGTATAGTACTAAGTGCTAGTGCCTTAGTCATGTACCTGTTAAAAACCTAGCGTTTCTTTGCTCGATTACTTTTGTGGTCTTCCGATTTTATCAATTGTCATTAAGTAAAAATAAATTTGGGCTTATGTTTTGTCTGTTTCTTTTGTTTTTGTGTGTGTGTATGTTTGTTCAGGTTTACCAAAAATGCAAGTAATTCGAAACTACAATGGAATACCACAGCCAGCAGCACAGGATGGTCCACCATTGCATATCCAGATTGGGGACACTATTGAACTACTTAAAGGAGATGCACATAGCTTATTTTGGCAGGTACTGTATATTTTAGCAAATGGCTATATTCCTTTAGTCCAGATATTAATTTCTTATTCAGCTAATAATTGTTATTTTTTTCTTTTTGAACAACAACAACAAAAAAAATCTTTTTTTTAAATCCGAATCAATGTCTAATTATGACTGGCTTTACTTTTAAATTGCCAGTAGTTCCTATGTGGTGTAAAGCCTTAGAGTAAAAGCCCCAGTGAATAAATCTGCAAGAACATGACATTGGTGGCAATCCTTCCAGTGAAATTGTAAGAGTTAAGGAGAATGTTTGGCATAAACACCAAATTCCAGTGACTTTTCAGCCACTGCTTCTCTAACATGGCAGAACTAAAAGCTATGTGGAAAAAGCCCCAGTTAAGGAATATTATGTTTATAGGGGAGAGAAACAGCTCTGCAAAACAGAATTACACCTAAACTTCTTGAAGCCCTCTCAAGTCAGTTAAGGATAGGATTTTAATGTACATGGGAAAAGTATATTCTATTGATGGCAAAATTTACTGTCACATGATTCACATCACTACTTCTGTTACTGAAATTTCTGCTTAATTGAGAACTATAAACATTGAAAATGCTGACTTACATTCACTTTAACTATAAATGCATTAAAAGTGTGTCTCATTTTTCTTGATTGCTTTCTTGATTGCTTTCTTAATTGTTTATATTATTGGATAAATGGAAATAGAGGTAAATAGAAGAACTTTCAGGATATTAATAGAAGAACAACAGTTGGGAAGCATCTGTCATCTTGAATTGTTGTTCCTGTGTTTGTCTTCATGAATTTCTTTTTTTCTTTGAGGCTACAATAAGTTAATGAATATAATATAAAAACTGCTTGCTCTGAGCTGGGTCATACTTTTTCGTGTTTGTTTTGGTTTTTGTTTTTTGGGCTACAATTAGGATTAAATCTTCTGCAAACTCTTCAGGTCTGGATCAGTGAGCTCCTCCTATGTCACTGTATCATTCTGAACAACATTTAATCAGGGGAAGTAATAAACAGTAGAATTGCTTTATCTATTGAAAAATATGAAAATAGGTGTAACCCAACCGCCTCACCCCCTCCCAGAAACCCCTCCAAACCCAACAAAAAAATCAACTCTGCTCCAAACCCCCCAAACCTGTTATTTAGCACATCATGGATATTTCTCATCACTAGAAATAAATTTTTTCAAATGCTGATTGACAGAGTTTGGCCTATACAGTTTTGTGTGCAAGACTTGGTTTTGCAAGGTCTAATGTTCTGATCTGGAGAAGCATTTAAGCCTGCTCTTGAGTTGGGACAGGCTAGAAGGTAATCATCTGACTAATACAATTAGTACAAGCCTGAATTATTGGCACCTTGTGGGACTGATTCTATTGCCAGGTTCATACACGTCTGTCAAATCAATCTACTGGAAGTTGTCTTAATTGTTATTTGTGATTATCATGCTGAAGAATTTAGCTAGAATCTCCCTGTGTTTAACTAGCAGAAACCAGAGAGTGTGTGAGGCTTTTCCCCCAGAAGCTTTAGTAATAGATTTGAATCTTAATGGAAATTGTCATTTCCATTTGCATCATTCGGGAATATTTTTTTCCCTGTCTTGTCACAGACTGCTTAATGCAGATTTTTCTAAGTCTTTTAATGGCATCTACATTTTAAAATGCATATTAAGAAAAAAACCCTGTGAAATGCAATTTGTATTAAAATCTAAAATAATTCAAGAGGCCTTTTAGAGTAATTTACAGCTGACCTGCAAGTCTAATATTAGAATGGGTTTTTAACTTGACTGTTGCTCAGTTTAGAAATTGAAGTGATTGTAATAGATATGTATGTGTGGTTTAGGTATAATTTTTTCACTCTTTACAGCTCATCAAATAAACAACACAGGTTACTAAGCGATGCTTAAGCTATAGCTGAAGTGGGGTCAGACATGTTTTGATAGATGTTAGTATGTTTTATTCAGTGGCTGATCTTATTGAGTGTGATGACACTTGCTATTCAGGTATGATTAGTATTGAAAATAAGTATCACTTAGATGGCAGACTGTTTCACAGAGCTCTGCTTAAAAGTCAAGTCTATACTTCAGAGGGCTTTGTGTTTCAGGAGTAAATAGAGTATAGGGGTGCAAAGGGTAACCTGTATTCAAGTAGGGTCAAAGGGGGCAAGGAACTGAAGGGGCTGAACAGAGGTTCGGATCTGTAAGACTGTCACTTGTTTGCACATAATTCTTTTTAAAATATCATTGCTATAAAGCATATTTAGCTTAAGTGCTACCTGCCTGCTTTCCTCTCTCCTCTGCCTCCCTTGCACTTCTGTGTGTTTGGTAAAGATGGCAGTTACTGTTTGTGATAAATTGCATAGTGATCTCTCTAGGAAAATGATGCACTCATTTACTCTGCTTAGGGTAGCACCAATCAAAGAATGTTTTAATTTTTTTGTAAACCTTTATTAATATTTTTAGGTTCAGCTCCACCCTATTTGAATTTGCTGAATTCTGTTTTGTGTATTAGGGTACAATAACATAGTGTTACAGAAACAAAATGGACTAAAATCCTGAAGAGATTCCATGTCTGTTTATGAAGATTTTTCCCTTTTTAATGTTTTTTTGTGTTGTAGCTATGCCACCAAAAATAAAAAATAAATGTAATTTTTAAGATTTCAATGTCTGTAAAGTACTCATGTTTACTTTCATTACCAAATGCTGAGAATATATGATGTTCACAGTCAGTATATTAAATTCAATGGAGATTAGGCATTTTTGTGTCTTTAAAGATCTGCTAAATGAAAAATTTTGTTTGCCAAAATACTCGTTTTGCTGCCCTCAATTTATGTATCTGTGTTTAGAAATTTTAACTATGTGCTCTGTTCTACCATGAAACGTGATCCGCTTGGTCACAACCGAATATTTACTAGGACTAGAAAGGTGCTTTTATTTTGTTGTTCTGTCTGGCTGAGGAGATGTTCTATGGCTGATGTTGAATTGTGAATTGCTGAGGGATGATCAGGTCACTTCTGGCGCAAATTGGTGATCCTGAAATTTTGGGGGGCCAGCAGTTGTGTTGCATAAATGGCTCAATTTAGGCCATTTCTGCAGCTGGTCTCCCACTGTGTGGATGGATCTATAGCATGTGGTGACTATATCATAGACAGAGAGTTGGTCTCTAGTTCTGTTGGTGTTCTCATGCCCACCTGATTTCCAGTCATTTGCATCACCTGTGGAAACCCTTACCTTTTAGTGTCTGAGTTACCTGTTGGATTACTACCCTGAAATTCCTACTGCAGTTGTCTTGATCTGTCGGGTGCTGTGAGTGCCACAAATCATTCTGGGGATCAGTAATGTTGCAATGGGGCAGCTTTCTCTAAATTGCCAACTGAGGAGGAAGTAACTTGAAAGGACATAATTAACGTTAATGAAGATCTCAGACAGTGGCAGGCATTGACAGAACTGGGAATCACATCCCAGTTTCTGAGCTCCCTTCTTGCCTCTCATCTCTCAGAGCTCTCAGGTCTGTCAGCTGTAATTATTACTCAATTATATTAAAAATCCCAACAAAATAACAACGAAACCCACACAACTGTTTGGCAACACTTTATTAGAACAGCACTTTATTTTAAAGACTCTTGTATATACTTATTGCTCTAAATCCCTGTGCATGTATTATCATTTACTATTAGTTCTCATTATGTCTCAAAAATAGAAAAATTTGTGTTTTTATTTTTTCTAGGGCAGAAATCTAACAACAGGAGAGCTTGGATTCTTCCCAAGTGATGCAGTAAAACCTAGCCCATGTGTAAGTACAATTATTTGTCACCTTAGAGAAAAACTACCTAGTTCATACCATTAATAAAGATTAATCTTACCTTCAGAAAATTGTATTGTTTCTAGTTCTTTTGTGTTTTCATGGTATGTTCAATATTGCTTAAAACAGAGCGTTCTTTTGTTTATTGAATGTAAATAGGACAAGTCAAGAAAACATGGTTTGATAAGCAGGTTTAACTTTTGGGAATATGAATAAATGAAACTGTCTAAAGAGTTTCCAGAATGTAGATCAAATACATTTTATGTGAAAGTACACTTTCTCCCTTCCCCAGCAGTAAGGTGAGAATGCTGTGGCTCTAATCTATTCCCCAGTCACTTTGGGTTAGAGAGAGGGATTACATCCTAAGTAGTGAGTTTAAAAATTGTAAAACTAATATAAAACTCTGAATTCTGACCGCTTGGTAAATTTTCGTCTCTCTTTAGATTCTTACCTGCCTTTATTTCACACAAGAATGTTGTCAATCTAGAAAAGTTCGGGAAAGCAATAAGAAAAATAATTTCTTAATATCTACTCAACAGTTTTGTGTACAGATGTGAAGATGCATTAGTATACTAAACACTTGCTCCTTCTCTGCCCTCTGTAACACTATGCATGAGATTACTGTAGGTTCCTTTGTTGAGATTAATTGATGAAAACGCATAAAACCACTAATGAATCATATTTCTTACTTTAAAGCAGTTTTCACTTAGTTTGATTCACAACAGTTTAACTTATTAATAGAATTGCTTTTGTTACAGCAATCAAGATATGCCACTTAAGTGGCTTATAAGTAGGTGGAATCAGCTGCTAGTAGCTGCATTTTGCTGTGCCTTTAGGGCTTATGTTGTGCCTTAGTTTCCAGAACAAATATCCATGTGATCCTAAAGGGTATAAATACATTATTATATCATAGGATATCTTTAGTACCCCATATTTCTAGAATTTTGTTTGAAGAGGGATGCACAGAATATTTGTTGTGTTATATTAGGTGAGAGAACAAATCTGAAATAAAGATGAAAATGTTATGTGAACTTACCTTTCATCCTTCCACTCTTAGTTTATTGTTAAATTTGTGGATTTCGCACCCCTGGCTTGTTCAAGTGGTGAATTTCGCATTCATGGTGTCACTGTCCTGGTCACAGGCAGTGCCTGTTACATCTTGGCATGAGCAACTGTAGCAACGTTTCAGCAATTATCCGTATACTTTAAAGCAGAGGCAGTGGGGTATCCAAAGGTATGCAAAACACTACTGGGTTGCTCGGAAGATGGCTTTCCAGTGGGAAAGCTTTCTGCTAAATTTAAAATATACTGTTTAGAGGAGTATTGAAAATAACACAGTTTTACGGAATGAATAAATACTATTCATGAAATGTTACCAACCGGTGTCAGGATCAGAACAAAAAGATAAATTGATGCTTTGCCACTGTTAACTTGGAAGGATGAAATATAAACATCTTATTATGATAAATGATGCAGTTAAAGCTACTGAAACATCAATTGGGTTTTAAACATGCTGTAACTTTTACTGTTATTATGAAGTCTAACAGTCTTTACAACCCTCTGATATAAAAATGCCCAGAAACAGCATAAAATCCATATATCAGAAGACTTCAGGAATGAATATTGAATGAAAAACTGCTGAGCTTCAGAATATCTATATTCTAGACTTTTCACAGCTGTACCTATAAACAATGTTTTCTTTTTACAATAAGTAGTGTATATCACCACATATTTTCTGCACCATATGAATAGTTTTTTGTTCTTCCTATCTTTCCTCCATTTTTCTAATTTCTGGATATATAGCACAGTAGGAGCCAAGAGCTTCTGGAATGATATTTGATTTTACTCTGTTTTGTGACAATGAACAACTCTTGTTATGTATATATATATATTTGCCCATTCAGAATTTATGGAAAGGATTACTCATCTATCATTTAACTGCTCTGGAGAATGGACTTAAAACCATTTTTGAATTTTTATATCCTTTCCAACTTATTAGGACTACTTGACAAATTCAGAATATTTAGGAATATCTTGCAGCATGTCAAAATTTTGCAAGTGCCTAGAAGGCCTTGAAATGTGTCACTTGGTTGCTCCACTAAAATATTTCTCACAGGAATTATTTGTCAGCATATGCATAACCTGTTAACTTTTTGCCAGGTCTCCCCATTAGAAGCAGAGATGCCCGGGTAGCACCATCAGTAGCTGTAGGGATAGGAAAGAACCACTGCTGCTGCTGGTGGTAGTCCCTGACTGTGTGAGGTCCCCTGCACTTCCAAAGTGTTCACATGCTACCAGCACTACAAATGCTGCTCTTTGAGAGCCCTTTGTCCACACTATTTGGGAGTAATGCACATTTTTTTTTCTCTCTCAAGAAGTAGGCTAAATGACTGTTGTAATACCTGGACAGATTCACTGTTATGCAAGCTGAATGTGTGACCTTGGTATCATCACAGAGAACTTTAATGTGTTCCACACTAGTGTCTGCTTTATTGTTTGGAAAAAAATTGAGTTTTGGCCCTGTCCTTTAAAATTCAGAATTTTTCTTATAAAAGCATTTGGATTGAGAGGAATTTAAGTAAGGGATTGTATATTTAATCTGAGAGACCAGTATGTCAAGGGCACTAAGCAGTGAACTCTGCAAATTTGGTTCATGGAAATGAGTCTTAACAGGGCAGGGATGGTAGTTCTGAAATAAATTTCAGGTTAGCCGAAATCCTATCCTATCACAAGAATCTGAGTAGTTTTGTTTATCCCTATGGAGAAAGAGAAGTCGGGGGAGCTACTAATTTAATTTCCAAGTAAGTTTTTTGATAAATTTCTCATTTCAAAAGTGTTCTGAAGTTCACTAAGAATGTACTTAGCGTTTCTAGCGAAGCATTTGTACGAAGTGCATTATATAACTACTGTTGGAGCTTCTTAGCATGAAGATGACAGTCTGAAAATGGTGAAATTGTAACAATTCTTGTTACAATAATGTGGTAATTTTGCGTTCCAGTAATTGTGCTTTTTTTGAGGAGGTTGCAAGATATGTTAACAACACAAGTGGTTGTAAATATCTTATTGCTCTTTACATTCCCACAGCTCAGACTGTCTGCTGACGTCTAGTTTACAGTATCCTGATGCACTAACTGCTTCATAGTTTCCTATTGCACTTTTTTTTTTCCATCCAAAAGCTGCCTATTACTACCTCAGCAGTACTTCTAAAATATACTACAAGCTTTTTGGAGAGCTTAACTAAAAATTTTGCATTACTTGACTCTTGCAGCTTTAACTCTGAAATATTGTGATTAAATATGCAGGGAGGTTTGGGGGGTTTTTTCCCCTTTTTTTTTAATATATACTTTGATTTGGGTTTTTTGTTTGTTTGGTTTTTTTTTTTTAGGGTGGGGTTTTGAGGAGTGGGGTTGTCCCATTATTGCAGTTTATTTCAAGTTCAGTTCTAGAGATTTTATGAGATCTTGGTTGATACCTAAGGTCAAGTTAGTGGGACTTGTAGCGGATTGCAATATCAATCAATTTAAGTTTGTAGGCCTTTATAATAATATCTTCCTGAGTCGATACTGTGCTTGGAAGTCTCTGTTGAAAACATTCCATATATCATGAATAAAAAATTGTGAGAAGAATGTTACTGTAATTTCTTTCCTATTAGAGTCCAGAAAATAATAAAACATTCTCTGGTTTTACTGGAAGAAAAAAAAATCATTTGCTTATCTAAGAATATATGACCATAAGTAATAAGTCTATGAGATGTATGACAAGCTTTCACTAAAATCAATTTTCAGATGTTTTAGAAGAGTAGGGTAATACCAAGTTATCATACACCAATGGGAGATGGTCAAGATGAAATGCTGATTTTCATGGGAATTGCTAAACTGGGCATCTTGTACATGAATAAACATTATTATGCATATGTTTGTGCATACATATAATATCCATTTTGCAAGCTGATTGCAGTTTGCTTAATTTTTTAAATTTAATTTGAGAATCAAATTACTTGCTTATTAAAATACAGGACAAGAGTAAACCAAGTCAAATACAAATGAATGAGTGACGTCACACAAGATATGGATTATCCTCAGGTTTCTCAGAAGAGTAGGCTGTATTTCCCACTAGACAGTCTTTCTAAGGCTATACAATCCTGAATACATGAAATTAATTTTATATGCTACTGTAAATTGGTTACACATTTTAGTTATACTTTTCAACAAAACGTAACATTGGGCTATTTTGTGTATGAAATCTGAATGTAGGCACTGTCAGAAAAGCTTCCAACAGTTGTATGAAGTAAAAAAAAAAAAACCAGACCAAACTGTCACCTAAACTATTCTGTACTACGTTCAGAATGATACGGGGTATTTGTCCTTTACTGTAATTTCTTTTAAAGAAAAGTCTTGCAGACTAATTAGATCATGTGTTTCTTTTAACTTGTTTCATCTGGATATTGACAGTTAAGTCATTGCTGTCTAATTTGTGTTTTTTAGAAAAAAAAAGCTTGATCCTCATTCTCTTGTATCTTTTGATATCCTAGGTTCCTAAACCGGTAGACTACTCTTCACAGCTGTGGTGAGTTTCTATCTTGTCTTAAAAGAATCTCTGAAAGAAGCAGTCATAGAAATCAAGTATAGTGTTTACTATAATTTAAATTATATTGGTTTAACCTTTCTGGGCTTCAGAAGGCGGCATTGTGTGATGGTTGGGAAAGCAACCCCATGCATTGTCTAATGCATTCTGATGTAATAAAGTGCTTAATGATTTTTACATTTTGTTTACCAGTCTGTAGCTGTACAGCTTCAATCCAAGAAGTCTGAAATAGAATAATAGGAGATGAGTATAATATGAAGCATGGAAGTATATCTTAGATGTTAAGTGAATAAAGGAAGGAATAATGTTAAATACATCTGGTACCATGAGTAATTCTGCATTTCCTTTAAAAAAAACCCACCAACATTGAAACTGCAGAAATACAAGTGGCACTTTGGGGTGTGGTTTAGGGGTGTTTGTGGCAATACTGGGTTGATGGTTGGACTAGATGATCTTGAAGGTCTCTTCCAAACTTGATGATTCTCTGATTCTGTGAAAAGGATGGTGTATCAGCTGCTGCTGGTCTGGGGCTTAATTAGTGTGTGAACTCTTTACTGGAATTCAACTTGCTTCTTGAAAAGATATGGTGATTCTAAGAGAACAGAATAAGCATCACCTGTGTTCTTTCACTGGTTTTATGCTTTGTCATTTAGACATGAATTCTGATTTCCTCTATCTCGCCAAAAGTGAAATCAGGATTGCATCTGAACAAATACTGGTTTTCCATAACAAGGCAAATAGAATGTTTAATATTTAAAATTGGTATTTTGAATTAATTTCTAATGTTTACTCTACTTATAATTTTGTTAGAAGAAAACACGTCATTGGATTCAGTCATTATCTTCTCAGGATGTGTAATAAATAACTGGTTTTTTTACTTAGAGCTCCATTCTAATTGATAGTGCTGTATTAGGATGAAATTTTACATGGTAGTGTTCTGTGATGATGACTGTGATGGCAACTGCCTTTATACTACTTTGTAAAATGGTAAGATAGGCATAATTTCCCTGGAAGCTAGATCATTTTCTCCAATTAACGGTTTAACCTTCAGCTTTGCAAGTAAATGTCTGCTGACAGCCTTTCATGACATCCCACCCAAACCAGCAAGGCAGAGCAAGGACACAAATCTGCTTATGCAGTCAGACTGCAGAATCAGTGACTTGTTTGTCTTAGCTTTCAACACTGAGCATCAGCTTTTTCAGATTTTGATGTATTAGGCTGATTTTTTTTTTTCCCCCCTGCGGATGTTGAGTCTGCCCATTGTACTTCAGTCTTTAGAGGTTATACATAATTATGAAACCAAATAAAATAGTGTGTTTGTGGAAGTACCAAATTTTTTGTAGGTCTTTTTTGAACTAATACACTGTTGGTGACTGATTCTCTGGCCCCTTTTAAGATAAATCCCACTGGAACTCAGGGAAGTTCTAAGGTTCTGGACCACTGTCGTGTTGTTTCGCTTGCACAAATGATTCAGAAAAAAACATTTGATTTTATGAACTTTTCAATCCAGTAGTCATTCAGATTATGCTCAGGCTCGAACACTTTCCTTAGCAGACATTGTATTCAACATGTGCAGAACTACCTTTCTAATTAAGAATTCCCCCTCACCCCACCCCAACAGTGGAATTCTTTCATGTTTTATTCTTCATTCAGAGGATCTGTAAGTGGTATTCAGGTGCAACTGATGTATTTTTAGGTCCCCATTATATGTAGAATACTGGGACTCTGTGTTGCATGTTTGATAGACCTCTGGAATTTTGAAAAAAATCACAGGCAGTTTTTATTGTTCTCTGTTACAGGTTTGCAGGAGCAATGGAAAGATTGCAAGCAGAGAGTGAACTTATTAACAGAGTAAACAGCACTTACCTGGTGAGGCACAGGACCAAAGAATCAGGAGAATATGCAATTAGTATTAAGTAAGTGAAAGTGGAATAAGATCTCCTCAAGAAAGCTTTCCTGTTTTCCTTTACCTCTAGATAATATTTGAAATAAATAAAAAAAATTAACCTGTACTTCCATTATAGAATTATATACAGCCTTTAAGAGAGTCAGTATAGGAAAATTGAAGTTCCTGACAAGAATATCCAGGATTGACAATAGGAAGGTAGCAATGATTTTATAATGCTGGTATAGCAAATGGATCTACAAAAACGATAGTCTAAGATACTGGATAAGAGTAAGCAGTGTTTGGAGTGTAATGTGATTTGCTACTACGAAGTGAATGAGAATGTTTGATTGACTCAGAACTTGTCAAAGCCCTTCGCGTCTCAGACGTTTCAGTAAAGTGGTTACTAAATTCTGTGGATGGAAATTATTATGAGGGTCTTATTTGCTTTCATATTGTTTATCAACATTAATATAGAAGCAAGAAATACGTGGGAATTCCCCGTTAGAACGAGCAGTTAGTTGTGACTTTTTTCTAATTACAGATTACTTCTTTAGCTGTGCTTTAATAAATATATTTGGTTGATTAGATGTCAGCTTTGTTTTGGCACAGATATACATTTTGTCTTAAGAATTTATTTGTATGGTGTTACTGGGGCTTGTCCTCAGGTAATTATTGATTGTGTTTGATTAAAAATGCATTTAGATTCATAAGTTATTCATTGCCCACAGGTATAATAATGAAGTGAAGCACATTAAGATTTTAACAAGAGATGGCTTTTTCCACATTGCAGAAAACAGAAAATTTAAAAATTTAATGGTAAGCATTGATTAGATTTTTAGCAATGTGAGATTTTTCATCGTGTTGCTGTTAATGAGAGCTGCTTTGGTTTGTGAAATTACAGAAGGCTGTGAGAGTGAGATATTTGAATTGTGTCCATACCTACTAATAAGACAGGTTTTTCTATTTATGATTTTAGCTCTAAGTGATAGTTTTATGTACTTAATACTGTGTATTTATAGTTAGGACTGGACTGTCCTAGCTGGACTGTCCCCTGCAGTCATGTGAAAGAGAGGAGAAATTGAATCCCATACATTAGCCCACTGTGGAGTTACGTTAAATCTTGAAAGGAGAGTTTGATGTCTTTGAAAATCTTTATGTAGTAATGATCCCTAAAAATAGCTGGTTGAAGGTTCCTTTGCAGCCCAGCACATGTACAAATGTACTGCTGAACATAATGATGCTGGTGCAACTGTGTCAGAGAGCCCAGAAAAACTCAGGAAGGGCTGGTGTTTCTGGTTCTGGTGCACCAGACAAGGCAGAACAGGTAGTGGATGGGGCTATCTAAACTGCTGATAGCTTAGAAATATATATGGGAAATAACTCTTTTCCATAAATAAGAGTTTGGTGTTATTACTGATCAGTGAGTTTTGAATGTTTTGTCAGTCATCTTGTACTGGAAAGAAATTTCTTTATTTGAACTTTACTTTGAAAGAATTTCTAGTTAGCTCATTTTGCTCAGACAAGGCTGATAAACATGGTATCTGAATAAATTACCTTAGCCCATTGGTAAAATTTTACTGCTTAAGCATTTTTGGATGCATTGTTAAAGGAAGCTCATTCAGCATGTTATATTTAGTGCAATCAATCAGATTAAAACTTAAGCTGCAGCCTTCCTGCATGCATACTCAAGTACTCTAAAATGCTAAATAAAAATGAAGGATAATGCAAAACAAGAGTAGGGAGAGAAGCTTTAAAACCAGGAAGACTTAAAAATTATTTTCTATACTCTGTAACACCAGAGCATCCTACAAGTGGTGAAAGATTAAATGATAATCTATGCTTTGCCTGACCTTATTTGAAATAAGTGCTCATTAGAATGGGAAGAACATACATTTCCTGATGAAGAATGCACCAAGCTGTTTCTGAACTGTCTTCATTTCGTACTTAAAAACCAGTGAAGTGTTTAATGTTAGGGCTGGGGACTCTGAGATCTTATCATTGGTAGCAATAAAAATCATGATGTTACTCAGATGCATGAAGGATGTGTCTACTTAGTCTGCAAACACTGCAAATGACTCATTGGAAACTGGTGAGAACATATGATCACTCTCAGGATCTTGACAAAGCATGTCAACTGTAGTCACATGCTGCCAGGTATTTTCTTATGGCAGTGATGCAGTTTAATGCACCGGTGCAGGTTTCAAAGTAGAGCTTAATGATCAGAGACAGAAGTAAAGAACAAAGTTGGAGTAAAAAGGAGAAAAAGAATATGCAGTGCAGCACAGAGTTGAGAGGACGAAAGACATTTCTAGTGTAAAGGCCTCATCACTACCAACTTAGCCTTGCTAACATTCAATTAGAAAAAAAGTATTTTATAACACAGTTTTAGGGTGTTATGAAGTGTGCCCTTGAGAGTTACATAGACAAGTGGTAGCATTGTAGTGCAACTCCTGTTTGTACACTCTGTGGAACAACTGCTTTGTCTTGGGTAGATGCAAGAGAAAAAGTAGGTGTCTGAAAGAAGAGAGGAACAAAAGGAGTCTGAGTAGAAGTGGGAGCTGAAGAGAGACAAAGCCAACATCCATGGAAACCTTAAGTAGTGATCTGCACTGACACAGTGTTCTGTACTGCCTTGGAAGTAAAACAGTAGAAGAACTCTTGTCCGTACTTTTCATAATATGTTTAAAAAACTTTCACAAGAGTAATTAAAATGGGACGAGTGTGTCAAGCAGGCCAAGGTGCAGTGAAAGGTCAGTTCTGCTGCTGCTGTGAATCGTGGTAATATGGCAGACTCCTGAGGAGCCCTATCCTGAGGAGTGCTCACAGGGACTGCTTACCTTTATCTGTTTGTAAGCTTGCTACTTGTGGTTTTGCTATGAATGTTTTAGAGGCCAGTTGTTTGCCAACTGTTTTCATGCAACAGTGGTGTTAAGAACTAAACTTTTAAAGGTGACTAAATCTTTGTGACCCGAAGTAATTTTTTTTTCTCAGTTTTGGAAGCATTTCAGTTATTTTGCCAACAAATAAAATCTGTCCATTTGGAATCCTTACTGTCTTACCAAACAACATAATTCTTACAGACTTATGCTATGCAAAAAGATAACAAAAGTTTTATACTAGTTAGCTTTCCATTTATACAGAAGTCCTACTTTGAATCCTGCTTGCTTACAAACCACCTTCACTTTGTACTTTGAATGCCAGGATACTTAGTGATGATTTGTGACATAAAATTTCATTGCTGACATTGTAGCTTGTATGATGTGATGATATCAAACAGCAAAGCCTTTCTGCTTTGCTTTTTTTGACCTTTCTACTTCCTTGCAGTGCCTGGCAGTTGTGTGATTATGAACTGTTAAAAGCAGGCATAGATTTTACTTAACTTTGGACTCTGCCTTAGGAGCAGTTTCAGAATGTGCAACAGCTCACAGTGTTGAAGAGTGAAGTGCTCCACAGTTCAGAAAATAATCTTCAGACCATTATCAAGAATTTAGGGCTTATGCATTAGATCTGAGGCTAAATAATTTGAGTAATTTTGTTTGGCTGGAATTAAGATATCAGTGATGTAGGCTAAGTAGGCTAAGAATTGTTGTAGGGTTTTGTGGTGGTTTTTTATTTGTTTGTCTGTTTTTTGTTTGGTTCTGTTTGTTGTTGGGTTTTTCTTGGTTTTTTTTGGTTTGTGGGTTTTTTGTTTGTTTTTTTTTGTTTGTTTTTTTTTTTTGTTTTTTTCATTTTATTGAAGGAAATGATTAAGCACAGTATGATTTCCTTATTTTGTCCTAAACCTGACTTGGTCAACTTTGACTTTGGAAATCTAAATATAAGTAAGTGGAAGGGAGTGAAGGATTTACTTATGCTTGCATTTCTGAAGAGTGAAATTCCACATTTGAAGTATTATTAATGAATTGAAGTACATCTACTTTGAATTATCTGGTCTCTTTTAGTCTTATTCTAGGCTCTGTGTACAAACTGTGTGATATTGACATTACTAGAGCTAATTCAAATGGAAGAGATAATGTCAGAGGTTGAAGATTGCAAAGGAATAACACGAGCCATGAGCTGTCAGTATTTTGATGGGTGTTGCCTTTTTTAGAGTAGAAACTCAAGTAACTTGTCTTCTTGGCTACATAAACTGTTTGAGCTAGTGTTATATATTTACACAGAGAAATTTGTGCATATATATCTGTAAAATATTTCTGTGTGTAATTATGAATTTTTATATATATACACACAGATCAAATTTTTGGATTGGGCACAAGGAGAATGTGAAATGCTAGATTTTTCAGACAGTGTGCACTGTCTGACACCCACCCACTCTGCCCCACCCTGAAAGTTTCACATGATTTGTGGATCTGCACATTAAGTTGCTGTTGGTTTATACACTTATGTGCAAGCCACGTGTTTATTTCAGATCTGTGTACTTACAAATACATTTGTAGGTAAAGGTCTCTTATCAATACAAAAGCAATTTGAGGAAACAAGGGCATTTAACACATCCTTAGAAAGCAACTGACCTTGCCTTCTGCCTGACTTCAAAAAAGCCAATACATTCTCAGCCTGACTTAAAAGAGCAGTAAATGTGGACACTGACAAAAAGGTTTTGCTTAACTGATTTTGGTGAGGCTTTTTTTTTGTTTGGTTTGGTTTGGTTTTGCGATTTGTTATAACTGGTGATGTAAAAGCTGTCAATTTTTAGGGTACTTTATTTAAAAAAAAAAACCCCATGTACTGTTGGATGTTGTATTATGAAATAAGGTTACTTGTGTAATAAAACTGTCATTGACTGTACACCAGAATGTTGAAAAGTATGTGATTTCAATTTACAATGACATAGTGTTTTTCCTTTCTGAAAGGAACTCGTAGAATACTATAAGCACCACTCTCTCAAAGAAGGCTTTCGAAGTTTGGATACTACTCTTCAATTTCCATACAAAGAGTCTGAAAACTCAGTGGGACAAAGGAGTAACAGAACAGGTGGCAATGGTGAGGATTATAGTTTTTTGTATATTACTTTCTGTCATATATATATATATGTGTATGTATATGCATTAGAAAGACAAGGTACTTGGAACATCTTCATCTTCCATTTTTGACATATAACCAATTACTATGGTAATGCTTTTAGCTAGGATTTTTTGAAGCTAAGCAGATTTGGATCTGCCAGGAGATTTATAAACATGTCTAGCAAGTTTGTCTTGCTGCCAAACTTAAAATCTTCCTGATATTCAAAAATCTATTAGGCATGCTAGTGAGAGGTTAAACTGCATCTTGCCTGATTTCTTCAGACATTTGCATACATGCAACCACAAGTGCTAATATCTGTGACAATTTCTAATCCTTAAAAAGGGATTTAAATAAATCAGTCTTGTAGCATAGCCCTATTAGAGAACATCTTAGTAATACCAAATAATTGTCTAAAAATATAAAATAATATTTATTATATCATAATTATTTTATGCCTGTTTTTTAACATTAAATATTTATTACAGTCCAATTACTAAGCTTCTGAAAGTTAATGAACTACTGTGCGATGTAAATAGCAGTTAAAAAGTTTACAATTTTAGAAATAAACTGAGAAGGTTTACAATGCATGTGGTGTCCTTTATTTAACTTATTACAATTTAAGTGGAAGTTAGCATGATTTTTAGGACATGTACAGGTTCAATGTCAATGATAAAAAGTACCACATGACTGGCCTTTGGAAAGTGTATAATGTTTCTTTCAAAGAGCAAATATTAGATTTGCTGTTCTGCAGACAATGGCCGCATCTTTGTACTGCAACAGATAATAAGAGGAAAATAAAAATTAGTGGGGATTTTAACAATATGAAGACTGCTGTGAAAGCCCATAAAGTCCAGTCTAGTCTTTGTGAGGATGGTGATGGCTTTGGTACTTTCATTTACTGTTTGTGAGCTTTTGTTTACTTACTTGCTTCTGTTCCATAAAAATTCTATAACTTTGGAGACTTTCTTCCTCTCCTAAATAAAGATTAGATAAAGATTGAAGATCATTTAGGACAGATGATTGTAAGAAACCAGTGTGTCTCTTTGCATTTAATTTACTCTCTCTCTCTATCTTCCAATTAATCTTCCTTCCATTTCTGTTCTTATTCACTGCTTCCCAGGACTCGTGTCAGTTGTCTCCTTTCTATGCTGAACATCTCCATTCTTGGTGAATTTTTCGGTCCTGTCCTTTCTTCTCCCTTTAGCTTGTGATCTCCTTGTGTTTCTCTCTTCCTTTTGTTATCTCTTGTGCTTTCCCCATCCCTTGCCTCCTCCATAAGCATTGAGGCTTTAATTGTTGAGAGGACATGTCCTGCTTAATTTACTTTGTATTTGTTTGAGTTATTAATGACTGTGAGCAGAATCAGATTGTTTCCTTTTCTTTCTTAGGCCAGTTAGAATGTACCTATACTGTCCACCAATTTAAGTGTGAGAGCATTAGCTTCATCACTTCATGCTTTCCAGGATACAAGATTTATGGTACATCCTCAGTAACCTCAGTCATCATACAAGAGGAAACATCTTTTGCAAGATCTTTTAGGCAGTATGTGGGAAAGCAAGAGAAATGAGTCTCATGGGCTCTCATTTTAGTCAAAGGGAGGAGGAAGTGCATCTCTGCTACAGTAACTATCAGCCCTTTAGTGCTACGAACTATGCTGCTGGAAACTGGCAGTTTTTGTTTTAGGCCAAACTGATATAAAACCCCTCTGGATTCTCAAACTCATCATGTAAAATCTAGTAGATTTCCATAATTCTAGCTAGCTAACCTACCTAGATTAACTCTGAATGACACTTCCATTTAATGGCTTTCACAGGTTTCCTTTAAAGTATTAGCATGTTCCCGTGAATGTGGTGGTTTATTTACTACTTTTGTTTTGTTTGTTTAACCAAAATGTCCATCTGTGCATCGCGCTGCTCAGTTTTAAAGTTGTCCTGTTTGGTTTTACCGAGTTGATGTTAGAAAAACCTGTATCTAGGCTGTGTGAACCCTGCTATGCTGAATTGGAAAGAAATTGGGAAACTTGAGGCTGCAGTTTGGTTTAGTAGAGGAAGCAAAGAAGTCGTGGGGCAGCATTGGACATGGAGTTGACTTCACAGCCCTCAGTGAGGATGGCCACACAGCTGATTTTTTTGACCTCTTCCCACATAATCTGAGTGCAAGAAGAAGAGTTGTTGAAAGGAAGCCAGATAAAGTAGCTGAAGAGAGAGAAGGCACTGTCCTTTTTTTTTTTTTCCAGTTGTACAGCTACTCAGCATGAGGCTGAAGCTAGTGAATGTAATGGGCTTTGGCATTTTGCAGCTGATTTTAAGAAGGATTTAGGTTTGAACTTAGCATTTTGCACTATACTATTCACATGACTGTATCTGGATTTTTTCCATCTGTGGAAAAGACATCAGCTTCTTATTAAAAACAACTGATCTTTAGGGTATGTAGCTGACAGGATAAGTGGGAAAAGTATTTGTAAAAAACATGAGTTGAACCACTGTAGACTTTGACAGAGTTGTATCATTTTCTGCTGCCAAAGTCTTTGAACTGCTGTGAAATTGAATGGCAATACATAATTGACTTTACTTGCCAGTTAAATGTGAGAATTGAGTATGTTAATTTTTTTTTTTTTGCATTTGTCATGTTTTCATTTACCCATTTGGGGGAAAGAAAAACATTTGGCATTTCATTTTACTTGTAATTTATAATATGAATCATAAGCCATCTTGTAACTTCTTAATTTTTTGGGGAATTTGATTCTCCCTTCAGCATCTACTAGATTTTTAGAATAAAAATCTGTATTTTAGGGAGATAGTTAATTTGGCTTCCCGCTTTTGAATTAGAACTTTACTTTTCGGTCTCATGGTTTTGCAGAAGTCACCCACACTGTTCTGGTATTCATTGTGCACTTCTAATGTGGTTGTAGAAGTTGTTGGACATTTACTTTTCTCAATATAGAATTTCATGTTTAATTGGGAAGATTTTTAGGAAACAGTCCATTCTTTCTTCTTAATTTTTCAGTCCTAGGTTTTTCTAGACACAGTATGATCAAATTTTGTTTTGCTACACAGAAGAATACTAATTCTTACATTAGATTAGAGAGATGATTGATCATTTAATGAAATAAAGGCAAAAATGGAAGAAAGGTGGACATTATTCTATGGAGTAGTGCTTGGCACTTTATTCTCATCTGCTGATGCAGAGCACAATCATATTGAAAAATCTGAGTCTTTGTGAAATTTAGTTTTTAAAGTAACCTAAATCATGAAGCCAAGTGCTGTTTGAGTGACTGTTTTTCATTCTCTGTTGACTAGGAATAGGCGTATTAATTAGTTAAGTCATTCTACTGCTTAAACTATTAACTGTGTAAAAGTATCTTTTAATAAAATAAAATAAAATAAAACAAATGTCATCCCAACCCTTAAGGAATCAAAATAAATCAGCCTTTCTTCTTGAAAGCCAACACCAATTCCCTTATCAGTGAAATTGAAAAATAGATCAGTTATCTGTAGAAATCTAGTTAGGATTTCCTTGCCCACATAGGTTTACTTGTTCAGAATTTCACACATAAAACCAAACCTCCAGCTATATCATAGAGAAAAATTAGGATGAGGTGTGGTCAGATAGGGACCAGGCACCCCCTAAATACCGTCTAACCTGTCTTTATTCCTGCGTGTTGTTGGTGCACACTATCATTGTGCTTCTGTAGAAATAAAGGCAGTTATTTGCCTCTGAGAATGGGCACTACTTGGGTCAAGTGGCCCTTTTGGTTTGTGTAATGTATTCCACACAGAGCTGTCACCTGGACTTACTAGCTCCAGTATAAAAAAATTCCTCAGATAACCTCAAGCATTCCCAGAATAATCCATTTAGTATTAGAGGTGGAGAAAGGGTCATTCACCATGGAGGATCAGAAGGGAGTTTCCAGAGCTCAAGAGGCCATGGAGCATGTCTCTCATGTAGTACTATGAGATACTAACCTAAGCTGCTGTTGGTTTGTGGTGTAGGATTTTTTTTTTTTTTTAAACAAATGACCCATAGTCAATGAATGTTAAAATATGGTATCAGTCCTGTTTATTTCATGTATGCTTGTATTTTCATTGTCACAAACATATCTATTGCAATCCAGGTAAGATGCACAAAACTGTATCGTTATCTCCACCATGGATTCTTGCTTAAAACATCTCCAGTCGTCACTCCTACAAATAGCCATTTTGAAGCAAAATTATTTTGTTTCCCGTGTAGTTACAAGAACAAATTCAAAGCAACAGCTGTATGTGATGAATGTAACCCTGCTACATTTTTAAGGAAAACTGTTGTTCAGTAATTATAGATATTGTTAGTTATAATTTAGGGGCTACATTATCATTTATCTAGTAGAGATGGATGTCCCTTTCCAAATCACAGCTGGGAGCAAAGATCACAACTTTATTAGACATCCATACTATATATCTTCAAAAGAGGCACAAAATGTGAGAACAAGTCAATAAACTGTAATCTCACTTGAAGCAATTCTGGATCACTTCCTCTAATTTTTGTATTTCAAAATACATTGACTTTAATTCTGTTGACAATAGAGGAAATGCACCTCTAAGCTTTCACCTGCGGAAGCTACTGTCAGGGCTAGGATGATGTGCTGGTTCTGTCTAGGCCAAACTTAAACATATTTTGCTTGCTCAAGGGGTTTTTTTCAAGTTAGGGAAAACTGAAAATATGAGCAATACTGGGCCTTGGAGGATGTAGTTTACCTATGGAATTCCTATTGATGCTAATGATTGTCAGGACAAAACATGTACTTTTTCCTATGCCATAGTATGGAACTCTAGTTCAACTGGTACTTAAATAATTAAGGGCATGTAATGAATTTTCCTGGCCTCAAGAGGAATTCTTATGTATGCATGAGTTCTTTTTTAATGTTAAGAAGTGGACCACACAAAGAATTAAAAAAATTTTTGTTAAATCTGAAGATATTTGTAAGAATCTGCAGTTACAGTTTGCTTCTCTGAAACCCTAAATGGGTGTCTTCTTTCTGCTTAATTCTTTGAAAAATGCAAATGTTAAAAATTAAATCATAGATCCAAATTTTCTGGTTATTACAGTCAATTTCCTTGCAGACATCCTTAGTAGGGAACCTTAGTTTCCTTATTATCAATGAATTATGTAGTTAAAAAACTATTATTTAAATCTTATGCCAATATTTCAATGTTCTTTTGCTTTTCTCTTTTTCTCTTTTTTTTTCTCTAAGCCCCTTCTTTGTTCTGTGGGTTTTCTTTTGTAACTCCTCCAGACTACAGCTTTGTTCCCCCTTCCTCCACTCCTTTCTGGTCAGGTACTGCTTTATCGCTTTTATATTTCTTCTGAATTTGGTTCTGTTGTTTCTGTGTAGAGCAAATGAGGGAAGGGACGAATCTAATACTTCATTTCTTCTCCAACTCCAAAAACTGAGTTATTACATGTTATTCTTGGAGCGTAACAAAAATCAAACTCTTAAATTTTTGAATTATTATTGCTTATTACAATAAGCAGTTTGAATAGGTGTTTCAAAGCTCAATAGTTGCAACAGGTTCTATCAATGACCACTTGATTGTTAATTTGCTATGTAGTTGACATCTATGAGCTATGTATTTTTAATGTATTTGTTCAAATGCACGAACATGAAAATTTCACTAGGTAAATAATATATTCGTCCCATCCCTGTAGCAAACCAAAACTGCAGTAGCATCTTAGAATACAGTAGATTTTTGTAGAGAATGCTTTCTTTAAATTCTGCATTAACATTGTTAATTAATTTTGCCCATCTGTTTTCTAAATATTGTTTTCCTTATTCTCATTTAACCATCTCTGGCTTTAATTGATGCAGTCATTTTAAACTAAGAGACTGCATAAAAATGCTAAAAGTTGTAGCAGTGGTAGCCTCAATTAGTGCATCAGTGCTGCTATGACTTGCTCTGATCTCTAAGATTAGCCTTCAAGGGGTGAACTGCATGACTGGACAATATCAAGAATTTCACTAGGAGGAAGGTGAATGCCTTTGAGGAGCATAAGGAAGGAGCTATTAATGTGGAGAATGCAGCATTTACTCACAGTACACTGGCCTACTTTTGTGTACAGGGGGTAGAGACATTGCTTAAGTTGTACAAATCGGGATTGGGGCTGGTTTTTGTGCTAGGGAAAGGGAGGTGTCCAGAATGCACAAATGCAGATTAGCCATCAAGATCTGAGTAGGCAGTATCTTTTACACCTGCCCCACAGAGGTCATCCAAATTGCTTAGTGTTTCGAAATGGATTCTTAGGGCTTTCCATAGTTTCTTGAGGGGAAAAAGGATGGAGGTGGCAGCTCAGTAGTAGAATGGCTAGTGTGCTTACTTGTTCTGAGTGTCTGTGGTGACTGTCTCTTGATTCACACCAGGGATTTCAGTCTCCATGTCTTACACTGCTCTTTGATGCTTTTCCCCTTAGTTGTTCCCTGTTTTGGAGTCAGTTTCTTCCATTTCTGTCTCCTTTACATATAGATTTTTCTGGGGCAGATACTTTTACTTCCTTTCAGTAATCACAACACTGACTGAGAATCCAAGCTATAAGGCATTCTTCCAGTTGACAATTATTTTTATACAGGGAGACATCTGTAGGAAAGGTTAGTAGAATGCCATTTTGGTGTAGCTGTTTACCCTGTACTGATGACACTCAGCTGGACTGTCTGAAGCACTCACCTGATTTGAAACAGAGAACACAAAGGAGTTAAGTTTTAGCCCTTCGTTAAAGGTAAATACTGTGAGTTTCTGTCCTTTTGGGTGAGGATAGGAGATGACATCTTGCATTCAACTGCCCAGTGCTTACTGAAACTGGTATCTGGTCCATGAAAACAAAATGCTGAAATGGCCTACAGTGATAGAACAGCAGTCAAGGCTCAGGGTTACTTTAAGCCTATCATACATTGACATATATTCCCATATGTGGTTTCCGCAAATGAAAATTGCATTCATTTTATTCATATGAAAAACTGCTTTAATGGAAAATTCT